>NW_003101649.1:36777-79253 GCF_000003855.2 Blastomyces gilchristii SLH14081 | reverse complement strand
TTTGACAGTTTGAATACTGTGTTTGAGCTTTGAGATTCATTCTTGAGTCTTTGTATTCATGAACTCTCATTTTCAAATCTGCTATTCTTACTTCAGAGATCTTTGACTGTTCAAGTATTTTTATATATACTAGAACAGAGACATTTCTTCTACTTTGTCTGAACTCAATTGAATTTAATCATACAGGCTTCTTTCTCAGTTGAATAGAGTTGTATTCTTTTAATTCATTTTTGAGAAGTAGCATTTCTTCTTCACAGTCAAAAATTTCAACTGAAATATTATAAAGAATGAATTTGTCTCACTTTTCATCTCTTTCAGATAGAATTGTTGTGTTTAGTAAAGATTCTACTGCTGACTTTCAGAGATTCTTATTCTGAATAAGGAATTCAGCACTGAATTCAGACATTGTAGTCAGAATGATGAAGTTTTCAAAGAATGATAACTCAATTAAAGCTATAACTGATTTTTGAACTTCAATATCAGTTATCAACTGAGAAAAGAACTGCTGATTAATTTCATTTCTGATTCTGAAAATAAGATTTGAGTTTAGCTTATTTCTTTGTAGAATATTCTGATTTGAGACTTTGAGAATAAGTCTTATACTTCTGAAGATTTGAAAGTTTTTCTCTTTTTATATTTTCTTTTTCACTTTTTTATGAATAGAGATATGAGCAGTATTCTTCTCAGTTTTCTCAGGATTTTAAGCAGGTTTTGAGATAGCAGATTTAGAGACAGTAGATTCAGCTACTTAAGCATATATTTTCTTCTGATTCAAAGAAGAAGAATAAGTAGGAAAAAAGAAGAAGAGCGAGATGAAGAGTCAGTGATTATACTAGGAATTTTCAATGTTTTTTGAACTGTGTTTAAGATTCCAAGTTTGAACTTGATCATCTTCTGTAGTTATCTAGCCTGAGCATGAAGAATTAACAGAACTTCTTTATTTATCTCACTCAGACACTGCTTTTCAAGAATCTTACTTACTTTTTCAAGTTTCTGTATTTCAAGAACTTGTTGTTTCTCTATTTCTTCTTTCTTTCTTCTCTTCAGAATTTCAATCTCAGGAATAGCATTTGAGAAAGCATCTTTTTTCATATCAACTGAGTATATTTTTGAACTCATTGTTCTCACTCAATGAAAAGTTGATCAGACTGTTTCAATTGAGATATTTCTAAGTCTGTTTTCAATTGAAAAGTTGGTCAGACTGTTTCAAAAGAAGAATAAAAGACTTTTATGTATAAAACACCTGATTTTTTTCACACTAGTTCAGTAACTAGGTTAGATTTTTAAAGAGAATCTAATAAACTAAAATTGATTTTTAAGATAAATCAATAAAATCTTTACAATCTCTTTCTTGAGATACAGTGAGAAAGAGTATGATATCAATTAATAATAAATCAGATAATATGACAGTTTTTGAGAGAAAAACTGATAAAAAATAAATCAATTTTTTGCAGAGAAATTGATTAAAACTATTCAATTTTATTCTAAATTATTCAATTCTTCTCACACAATAAGTGTGCAACTCAAATCAGTTAATAAAGAGTGTAAAAAAGAATTAAGTATTAATGAAAGCTCTTCAGTCACTGAAAAAGTAATTCTTACTTAAAAGAATATGAAATTATAATAGAAAACAGCTCTGTTTTTTATTCTTTGTAAGAATATTGTATAAAACTCAGAGAAAAATATCTTACTTTTTCAAGAGAAGTAAAAAACTATTTCTAAGATCTTTTTTTTTTTGCATTAACTACTGCAGAAGAATGAGATAGAAACTGCTAAGATATACACTACTGTATACTCTCTATCAAGACTTTTCCTCTTCAGAGTCTTGATATTATAGAGAATATAAGTCTGTTTCTATATAATAATATAAATATTATCAGCAGGATGTAGAGGAACTGATTATTTATATCTCAAAATAGAAGACTTTATCAATGATTATATCAATATAGAGTTAATTCTCAAATTCAATAGAAATTTAGTGTTGCTGTTCTCAATTCCTTGCAGAATCTATTGAATATTGAGATATTAAAACTAGATTTAATATATCTCACTGTGCAGGAATCAAAGGCTCAGTCAGATCTTGAGATATACTGATTTTATAGTTGTTGATGTGCTGTTGACTCATTGTCTGCTGATTATGTATTAAATACTGTTGCTGAGATATCTTTTTGTATTGTTCTACTGAGGATAAGCCAGATTGAGAGAGATAGTACAAGGGTGAGACTTGATGTTGAAGTCTAGATACACTGGTGACAGACTGTGAAGATTGCACTTCAGAAGTGTCTGTTGATTATGTGCTTGATATTATTGCTGAGATATCTTTTTGTATTTTTCTGCTGAGGATGGGCCAGATTGGAAAGGGCGGTACAAGGGTGGGACTTGGCATTGATGTTTTGGAACATCAAAGGTGGACAGGGTTTTCACAGAGGTTGCTTCTCAGATATCTTCACAATTACAGATCAGGGATCTTCCAAAATCAAGAAGATTGGCACATATGGCTGTCTCTTCACCTTACAATTTGTATGGCACTTTGGCCCGGGGTTGTGGTGTGGTGGGGGTGAACAGGGGATAATCCCACACGGGAGTTTCAAACAATGTCTAGTTCACATTTGGCTGGATATCTCCACCACCACACGGGGTATGCGGTCGGTGATGGGGTCCAAATGCTCGTATGATCGAGGGCTTTTCAATGGATCTATCGGCGGGTTCTTATTCGAAAAATCGAGCGAGTTCGTGGTGGGGCGGTTGACAAGACTGATGAGAATATTTTCTTTTTATATTTGAATATATACACTTACTGCAGTGATTCACTCTCTACACATGTAACTGAGAGTTACTGTGGCGGGCTGCGCCCGATCAATAATATAGACTATTTTATTACACTTCACAGATTCTGTGAAGATGTTTATTACTTACTAGAAAATATCAGAATAAATCTCTTATTATCTTTTAAGAATGATGCTCTTATGCACTCACTATTACAGATAAGAGAGAGAGAGAGAAAAATGTTTCACAGAGAAAGAAAATCTTTTCAAAAAATTCTATCACTACTGTTAACTTTGTCTCTAAAATATATCACTTTTACAGAGAATTTCATATATAGAACAGAATATAATGAAAGATCTATAAGTCACTATTAACTATATTTTTCACATTTTAAATCAAGATATAAGAAACTCACTTATCATACATTTAATTTAAATAAAGATAGAAAAAGAAAGATCTATACAGTTAGCAGAAAAACTTGTCTATTTCTTTGTATTATATACAGTATATACACTGTTAAATCAGTTAGATGTGATTCAAAGATTGCTTGAGCCAGCGTATGATTACAGGCGTACGCCGGCTTCTTATATATCGTACGCTAAATTAATTAGCGGCCGCTATAGTTCCTTTACACTCATAAGCAAGTTTGGAAGCAGCTGTGTTATTATCTGACAGCTGTACATTCTTCTGAATCACTGTATGTTCTTCTGAACCACATTCTCTCTCATCAGATTCAGTCACACTCATGTGATCATGACATCTGCTCTAGCTTACTGTGGATTAGCACATCACTAGTGTTCATGATCTTGTGATCTATCTCTGATTCAGCTAGTATTCTGCATACACTCTTATAAAGAAACGTTCACTATATTATATCACTTATTCACTAACTTTTCTCATTCTTCAATCATCTTCTTCATCATTGTCATCATTGAATGTTACTATCTTATTCAAGATTTCTATTCCTTCTTCTATTCAACTCTTTTCATCTGTTTATCTATCACATTGTACACATTTCTGATGATGACTCTCTGTTCTTACAACAAGTGTCATTATAGTGCTCATATTAAGCAGTTTATTAGCAGTAAGTGTAATGCATTGTGAAATGTGATCAGAACTTGTTTATCTTCTAATAATTATCAGAATGTACTATCATGAATGATATATCTTCTTCATCTTCTTATATGTTCTTGACTGTTTTCTTCTCAGTGAGTTTCTGATTGTGTTTTCTAGCATGATTTTGCATAGATGCAGATGCTGATATATTGTTTTTATTCATATAGAATTCTCACATGTTGACAGATCTGTGTCTGTTAATAATAGTGAACTCAATATTGAATCATTAATTGAGAACTTAAAGAATATGATAATGAAGAAATTATCTGTATCATATATGACTGAGTCTTCTGTATCTCTCTCTATTTTCTCTGTTTCTTTCTCTGCTGCTCTCTCTCACTCTTCTACATCTGTCTCTGTATCTGGTTCTCCTGCTTCTGCTACCCCTGTTCTCATGACTCTCACTTCTACTACTTCTGATTTTATCATCTCTGCTTTTATTATCAGCTCTTCTCATTTCAAGGAGATGTTATATAGACTTAATGAATCATATTTCTCAGTACATATACTCTCATTCTTCTTACTAACTCTCAGAATAATTTATTGTACAAAGACTGTATATAATATAATGATCTGAAGCTCAGTCACAGACACTGATTATTATGTTTATTTTAAATATTTATGATGAGATAATTGTTTATTCATTTCAGAGAATCATTTCTCTTCTTAACAGTGTTAAGATTATAAGTCTTTTTCTTTTCATCTTTTCTTTCTAATGCTGATTTTTCTGTTCTTAGAAAAAATTATTATGAGTTTTACTGTGCATGAAGTTGTAATATTCACAGATATCAAGAAGCTTTTCATGACTGTAAAGTTCAATATTATGAAGATATCTGCTCTGATGAATTTCTTCAGAATAATAGATCTGTATCAGTCTATTTTCTGATATCTGTCATCTGACTTTGTGATGCAGATGAAAGATATCTGTGTTTTCAGAAACAGAAATGTGAATATTATACTCTTTTACATTCACAGGTATGAGACTTGTACACCTTGTCTGAGATGTTATTATAAGAATGAGCTGTTTATATACTGTGTTCTACTTTCTGTATTTCTCTGTATCTCTCTCTCTCTTTCTGAGAAGTCTTGTATGTGTTGTAATTGCATGTACAATTCTAAGATTAGTGAGTGTTTATTTGATAATTGTTATTTCTGCTTTTGTAATTTTATATACTAATAATGATTCTTAGTTGCTTCAGTGTCAGAGGCTATTCTAATTGAAGATGATAATATCACTGAGACTATTCTCTCTTATTCTCAAGCTTCTTCTATTGCTTTCTCTCTCTTCTCTGCAGAAAAGGTTGTATGCATACTGAGTTATAAGTATTTGACTCTGAGTGACTCTCACTGTTGTTCATCTGATTCTGTGTCTTCTTCTTCTTCTATTTCTTCTATCTCTGTCTCTTCTGCTCTAACTTCTGATTCTGTGAGTCTCACACTCTTCTTCAATTTCTCTACACATATGTGTGCACATTTCTATATTGGCATTCCAGTCAATCTTGCAATAAATGACATTAATATTGTATACAGAGTGATAGAGAAATTAGAGATATATATAATGTTATTATGAGAGCAGCTTGCAGCTCTTGAATTTCTTACAGATCTTAAGTTTTGAGATTTTCTTTGTTTTTGATGTTTTTCAGATAATGTGATGTTGAAAATAGATTAAATATGTGATGTATGAAAATGAATGAGATGTATATAATAATGTTTATCTTTTACAGCTGACTCTTACAGTTGATAATCAATTCATTATTTCTTTTCTTTTCTTACACTTTTTCTTTATCTGTTAGTCACTACTCTTATACAATCTCTATATGATACAGTGTTTAGTAACTAGGTTCAGCAGCTTTCACTTTTTGTGATTCTATCTCATACATTATACTGTCTCTCTTTGCCTGCTTAGATTACTACAGTGAACAGCTCATTGAAACTAATCTCATCTGATCTCTGAGTGTTCTCAGAGATCAAGATGACTTAGTCTCATATATCTGTGAATATTTCATATAGTTCATTCTCTGTGATCTCTGTGATTGAACTGATGTAAACAGTTGAATTCAACTCTGAATTTCTTTTTCTTCTATAATCTGATTCACATGCAAGTCTGCTGCTTTGAGATTGCTCTTTACTGTATTACATCTGCTATCTGCAGTGTGTTATTATATGACTGACTACAGTCTTATCACTTATTGAAGTGTGATATTCATCTGATTTCTTCATTACTTCTCATTCTTTTCTTATAATCATGAAAAGATTGAAATAAGTAAGATTATCTAATTTATAAGCATCTATGATTTCTCTTACTTTGTGAGACTTTTCAATTGTAAGTCTCTTCTTTTTTAACACTGATAATAGTGCTGTAGATAATTATAATCTGCTCAGATCTTGTATCTTTACTTTTATAAGTTATGAATCATTGATTAAGTTGTGTAAGATCTGTCTCTCTGATTCTTTCAATGTATACATTCTTAGAGAATGTGATTTAAGTATTTTATATAGCTCAAATCATCTAGATTGAAACTTCTCAGAACTCTCATTGTATATGAGAACTTACATTCTCATCTTAAGACTTGATTTCTTAACTAGTGAGTCTTGTATTCTTTTCAATTGAATTGCTCAGTTCAGAAGTAACTTATTAGCTTTTGTGTATATGTGACTGATCTCTTTCAATCTTGATTCTATGTCTGCAACTGTTGCATCTGTGACTGTTGCATCTGCAGTTACTGTTTTCTCTCTCATCTTTTCTGAAGTATTCTCTGAGATGCGCGGATGCAATTCATACAACAGATAGAATAATGAACACTTGAAGACTGTATGCTACTGAATTCATGTGACTAATAGTGTCTGACTGAGATATTCATTTCATAATCTTGTAGACTTGCTCACTAGATATTTTATCAGCATATTACTTAAGATTTCATTCAAGTATTTCATCTTTCTGTTTATCTGTGAATGATATGACATTGTTCTATAATATCTTATCTGTAACTGACTCATGAAATGCCTCACTGCTTCTTCTATAAGATTCACACTGTTATCAGTTAGAATCTCACATAGCATTTCATAGTTGATATAGATCTCATTATGTAGAAACTTCATCACTATCTTCTCTGTTATCTCTGAAACTGCTTTCATGACTGGCCAGTCAGTAGTATAATCAATAGCAGTGATTATTCATCAATTTTCATTTGATATTCACAGTAATATGTCTATGAGATTCACTTCTCATTATTCAAACAGTTGTATTATACACTTCATCTAATGTTGTACTTTCTCACATTCTAACTCTTTCTTAGATTCTTTCACAATCTGACAATTCAGACACTTGTGAGTGTATATCTGAATGTCCTCAGTCATGCTTGATCAGTATACTCTTAATTCAAGTATACTTATGAGTTCAGAGCTTTCTAAGTGACTGAATTCCTTGTGTATATAAGTTATCAAGTCATATCTAAATGAAGATTCTAGATAGAGAGCTTTCACATATTCTAGATTGTGATAAAGCATAATATTGTTTTTCAATTTTCTCAGCTTGAAGTTCAGAAGCATCTCTTCTACTACTTTCATAAGATGCTTATTATCTGACATCTTATCATTCTTCAAGTGAGAGATTATAGTGTTCACTTATTCTGATTCCTTGCATTCTTTCAGTATGTTTAATGCAAATGTTTCTTATACCTGATTTACAGAACTCTCACTCATGAAATTGAGTCTGTAACTGATTATATCAGATATCACAGTGTCTGATCTCTTTCAGTATTTAATATGAAGATTATATGCTTAAAACTCTGAGATTCAATATACTAAGTATTTGAAAGGTTTTATCATTGATTATAGATAGACAAGGCTTTCATGATCTATGATCACTATTATTATATACTCATTGTCAATATATCTATCTTATAACATCAGTGTGTGCTTAATCACTAGCAATTTCTTTTCATACACTGAGTAATTGAGCTCAGTGTCTGATAGTTTTCTATCATTATATATCACTGAGTGCAGCTTGCTATTCTTACTCATCTGTAGAAGAGTGTCTTCAATAGCTCATTTAAATGCATCTGTCTCAATGTAGAAAGATTTATTATAATCTGATTAAATAAGCACTGAGAATGTTGTTATATATTTTCTCAGTGTGAGAAAAGCCTCTTCACATGCAGTATTTCAGATGATTGAATAAAACTTCTTCTTTTACAGATTTGTATTCATTCCTCTTAAGAGATCTGAGAGTGATGCAGATATTCATGCAAAATCCTTAATGAATCTGCAGTAATATAAGACTAACTCAAGAAACTACTATATATAATGTACATTTCTCAGCTGTGATCAATTTGCTATGACATTCAATTTCTTCAGAATGAGATATATACAGTCATCACTCACTACATATTCTATGAACTTCAACTCTTTCATTTCAAACACACACTTGATTGATTTAATATAGAGCTTATACTCTGTCAGAGTTATAAGCACTTTATTGAAATACTTCAGATATTTGTTATATGAGTTTGAAAAGACTAGAATGTCATTGAGATATATAAGATATGAGGTTTCATTCTGTTTATAAAGAATTGTATTCATCATCATTTAAAAGATGATAAATGCATTTATCAGACTGAATAATATTATCAGGAATTTGAACTTCTTTTATTATATATTAAATACAGTTCATGAGACTGACAGTTTATCTATACAGATCTGTCAGTATTCTGAGAGAAGATTGATCTTTAATAGATATCAGGTGTTTTTAACTGTATTCAACTATTATTGAATCTATGACAGTGAATATTCATTCTTGATTATAAGCTTATTGAGTGCTTAATAATTGATAGACATCTGTCACTTCTCACTTGTCTTTTTCATAAATAGAACTGAAAAGCCTCACATACTTGATGAGAGTTGTATGAGATTATATTCTAGAAGGTCTGTGATCTGATGCTTCTGTTCTTCAAGATATGTTTATAACAGAGAGTATGTATTCTGATTGACTGGTTTTGCATTCTCTGTGTCAATCTCATGTATGAATTCTTGTTTCAGTAGCAATTTCAGTAGAAGATCTGTTCAGAAGATCTTTTCATACTTCTTCAAAAGCTTCTTTATACACTTGTTCTTCTGTATATTCTTTATCTTGGTTTTCTCCACTTCTGAGTCTTGTATGACATACAGAATGCTTTCAGATGAGGTCTTACAAATCATTCTCTTTGCTTATTAATGTATAAGCAGATTTAACTCTTCTATATCAGAGATGTAAAATATTCTTCTCATATCAGTTGATAGAATTATATGAACTGTTTTTTTCTATCAGTCAACTGCATATAATATGTACATCATTGAATCTGCAGATTGAACTTTTGAAACTAATTAAGTCTGAGAATAAGATTGTATTTCACATTCTGCAGCTCTCACACTCAAATATAGCAAGATCATTCTTTAAAATGCAAGAGAACTCTTACTCTTACAGATAATATCAAATATCAGTTATCAGATAATCTTATACATCAGAGATTCTTCACTCAGCAGATCTCTTTCAGTCTTCAGATTATATAATTACTAATATATTATATAGAAGCTTCTGTGTCTGCTAACACTTTTACAATCATCTCTTGATTCTTACTCAAGTGTCTCTTATACATTAATATTTCAGATCTCAAGACATTGAGATGAGTGTTCACTTCATTCTTACCTGCATCTCAGTCAGAAGCCTGCTTTCTATTAATATTTACAGAATTCAGAGAGTCATCTAACACAGGCATCTCTTTCACTTTGAAGACTTTTTATAGAATATCAGTGAGTGTCTCTGAGCTCACTGATTCTGCTAGTTTTTTGACTTTCTTACTTCTCTTGACTGTGTATGCTGAGTGCAATCTTTTGTATTATGATTTTAATGTCTACAGTTGAAGCAAGCTCAATACTTGCAATATCAAGGTTTTCACTCAGAGAATCTCTTTTTCAGAGAATTCAGCACTTTAGTAATAGTATTCAGATCTAGATTCATCATGTCTGAGTGTGTAACTTGTATTGTAGAAGTCTGATTATCTGTTCTCTGCTGAGATATACTTAATTGCAGTATTTTCTGTTACAATTGACTCACTTGTTCTTATATAATGAGAATATTATATGTTTTCTTCACTGTGTCTGACTATGAGGTTAAGCATTTTCATTTCACTCTTAACTCAGATATAAGATCATGAATGAAGATCTGTAAATAGAAAGATATTGAAAGCTCTTCATTCAATATAAGATAGTGTAAGTTGAAGTGTGTGAAGTATAATGTAAGATTACTTACTTATCTACACTCAGTGAAGTGTTTGTAACACTTGTCTCATATGTTCACTTTCTCAAAGTTATACAAGATTCATTTGAAAAACTCATTTCATATTCATGAAAATGAATATCACTTCAGATCTGTGAGATTCATCTTTTCATTAATTATTCATAATAACTTTGTTTTTTCATGTAGAAATGCAGCAGATCTTAAGACTTATTAAAATTCTGTTAACTATCTGTCTGTGAGTTCATATTCAATCTGATAATATAATCATATCTGACTTAGTCAGCTGATTGCAGCATTATTTTTTCAGTCATCATTGAAGCTTGATAACTTCAGTAGATCTCTTAGCTTGATATATTCTATACTCAGATTCTCATTCTGCACAGTGATCTCTGATAATGTGTACACTTCTGAAGAGATTATGAATAATTATGATGAGATCTTCAGATTCAGTGTAGTTATCTATCTATATAATCATTTGATCTTTCACTGCAGATCTAAGATCTGATTTTCTCTATTCTTATTAATGATAGTAATTGCATCAGTGAAGCTCTTCATAGTTAATACTTAATCTACAGCAAATGTTAATTATTGTTTAACTTCTGTCTCAGCCTGTCACTGTGTACACAAGGCCTTGATCTTGTTTAGAATTCTTGTATGTATATGAAGCTTTGATTCTGATTCAGCAGTTTCAGCTGCTTTTCTTACTGCTTTGAGTAAACTCTCTGAGAGGTTCTACATATCTTTCAGTTCAGATAGCAGAGAAGAGTATTATTCATATTGACTAGAGAAAGTATTCATTTCAGTGATTTCTCATTAATTATATAATATCTATCATTATATCACTGTATAATTTCTGTTATTATTGTATGACTCTGATGATAATCACTCTCTTCTTTTTTATTCTTCTTTTGAGTAGAGAGTGAACTTCTTTGAATCTGATTCACTGCTCTCATTCTCTTTCTCATATCTCATTCATTTGTATCTCATATGTGGCATTCATCTGAGTGTGAAGTTTTTCCTCAATAAGTGAAGTAGTATCAATCAGATACTCTTCTGCTCACTGCTCTTTATACACTATCTTTTGAGACATTCTAGAATCACACTGACATGATAACTATAAATTGCTTTATAGACAGAATTATCACACTCTGAAGAAGCCTGCACTTCTCACTGGTTTTTAAACATGCTATCAGATATGATTCAAAGGTTGCTTGAGCTAGTATATAATTACAGGTGTACACTGGCTTCTTATATATTGTACACTAAATTAATTAGCGGCTGCTATGGCCTCTTTACACTCATAAGCAAGTTCAGAAGCAGCCGCGTTATTATCTGACAGTTGTACATTCTTCCGAATCACTGTACGTTCTTCCGAATCACATAGTAACTGTTGCTATATAATAAAGATAATTTCTAATTCAGTAATCTTAAGAGTATTGAGACTATACTTTTAAAGAGAAGAGTATTATTATATCTCTGACTATGTTAAGACTCTGCTACAGTTTCACACAGCTTATTACTTTTATACAGATAATTTCATTCATTCTACAAACTGTTTAAACTGATTTTCAATCACTCTATAACATTATTCAGATATATTATAGAAAGATTTAATTAATAAATATAAGAATCTCACTTCTATACAAGATCAGCAGATTACTCTTTCTTGATAGTAAGATACTGCTGAGATATTACTTCAGCTATTCTTACTTATAAAATAAGAGAAGAGTATTCACTTATTATCTATATAGAATAGTTAGATACTGACTTCTTATTAAAGAAGTCAGTGATTTGTTTTTTCTTCTACTGAAATATATATAAGAGTTACTGTTTATCTTATACAATCTTCTTAGTATACTAAGTATTATATCTGTGATATTCTTGCAATAACTCTGTAGTCTACAAGCTTATTATTTAAGCAAGATGGTCAAGCTTATCTATATAGCTTTTTAAACAACTATTTCTATATAATGTTACTGATTAGTCACTGCTTCAGTTCTATTATATTATAGCTCTTTCACTCACTGCTTCTTCATATACTATCTTTTAAGATGTTTTAGAATCACACTGATATAATAACTATAAATCACTTTATAGATGAAATTATTATACTCTGAAAAAGTCTGTACTTCTTATTAGTTTTTAAACATGCTATCAGATATAATTCAAAGATTACTTAAGTCAGTATATAATCACAGATATACATCAGCTTTATTATTATTATTATTATTATTATTCTTTCATTATACTCATATGCAAGTGAAGCTTATAATAAGTTCTTGCGTGATGTTAAATACAGGTCAAGTGTTGATTATACAGGAGTAAATACAGGTGTTAAGATCATGCCAAGATAACAAGAACATAGAAAAATACAAAGAAGTGACAATTAGATACATGCAATAATAACTTCCCAGCCCAGGAACATAGAGCAATTCATTGAAGTGATTTGTACACCTCTGTATTTATTAGGAACCTGAGGTGCTTGAGTTCCGGATTTAATGTATCCCCTGCGGGTTTCGAACCCACGCGCCTTGGTTTCCCACGCCAAGGTGCTACCGGGTGGCCGCATTAACCATTCGGCCACCGGGGCTATGACATACACCAGCTTCTTATATATATTATACTAAATTAATTAGTGGCCGCTATGGCCCCTTAACATTCGTAAGCATATTCAGAAGTGTAAGCATGTTCAGAAGCAGCCGCGTTATTATCCGGCGGTCGTACGTTCTCCCGAACCACATGATGATAAATAATTGAGTGGTTTCAAATTACAAGAAAAGATGTATTGAGCGAGGTCAGGTAGTGGGCACGGGCCACATTTGCGAGGTCAGCTTACATAACGAGGTCAAGTGGCGCACTTAGCGAGGTCAAGTTTTCTGCTTCCTGTTCATACACTGTGGTGCACTCACTAGAGAGAGTGAGTAAGCATGGCACAGTTACTAGTTAGTACTTAATTTTCTCTATAATATCTAGTTTTAATGTATATAGACCTCTGGTTGTTGAGATAATTAATAATTAATATTCTCTCGCTACTTGAATAAATCATAGATTTAGATTTTACATTTGTGAAGTGACTGTACATATATAGCAGAAACAGATTGTAAACTGTCGGACGGTCAGTGAGACATCTCTCAGAACAGTTACGGAGTAGTTATTTTAGGGCAATTGTGAATTAGTAGTGTAGAAACAACTGCAATAAATCAATGACACTGACCGGAAAATAGATCGTGAAGACAAAGGTTAACTAGCGATGCAAAAGGGAAAAGAAAATAAATAAATAAATAAAAGTAGACAGACGCCTTGCGACGGATGTTTTCTGACGCCGTTTCGCGAAATCTCAAGCGGTGGCTTGGGTTGGGCTGCTATTTTTATCGCAATGTGGTCGCGAAAAATTGTGAGTTAACTACGCTGTAATAATAATAACTAGCCAACTTCTTTATTCTTTGCAACGGGTTAGAACGGGACCTCGGGAGTCGCCAGTCAACGATGCGAGGTCTTGTCGAATCTAGATTGGCGTTGGATTTGGTTCTGCGTGTTTCAGAATAAGGGGCCATGAAGAAAAGGAACTGGATACGCGAGGAACACAAGAAGAAGAAGAATAATAATAATAATAATAATAATAATAATAATAATAATAATAATAATAATAATAATAATAATAATAATAATAATAATAATAATAATAATAATAATAATAATAATAATAACTAGCAAATAATACATATAGAGTAAGCACGAAGAAGTAAGGGGAAGAAACAATAGAGGGGGAAAAATTGAAGAAGAGAACGATACTATGCGTAGGGCAGAGAAAAAGGACCGACCACCTGGTGGATCGCACACTACGCTGCGCACTCCCGCCTGGCAGCCGATGGCCCGCCAGCGACGCTGATCCTCCGCATAAGGTATTTCTGATGGGCGATGAAGGCTGGCAAGCCAAAACTGTAGGCTACTGGGGCAAAAGAGCTCGATCACCACCAGCGCACTGCTGGTAGAAGGGCCGATCAACCGCGGGACCCCCAACACCCCCCCTCAGACCAGCTACCACAGAGTACAGTACTTCCTCTCAGTGGCTCCCTTCAGTGGCTCCCCACAATGGCTCCTCTTAGTGGACTCACTCAGTCCTAGGGCTTAAAGGGACTTCTAGGGCACACTCCTGGGATGTCTCTTGACACTGTTAAAATGTCCAGGGTATTTGTTAGGAATTTTTAAGTCCATTCTGGGATTGAACCCATGCATGTTGACCACAGCGGGGCTCATGCTTAACAGTCTCATAACCTGTAGGCTACTGGGGCAAAAGAGCTCAATCACCACCAGCGCACTGCTGGTAGAAGGGCCGATCAACCGCGGGACCCCCAACAGTTAACTATTGTGTGAGGAATTACATGTACTGTACATACCTTAACTACCTCGGTTGGTTTGGTGGGATGTGTCCTTTAGATGGAGGCTAAAAAAGTTGAACACTGTGTCCATAAAAGTGGGTCAAAAGTTGGCACCACATTCAAGTAAATAATAATAATAATACTGACTGACTGGATATAAAAAAGCAAAGCATTAACTACGTAAAAGTAAATATAAATAAACAAGGTTGTTACTTTTGTAATAGAGTTGTCGCGAACCTTGGAACCCCATTATTGTTTTTGAGCTTTTAAGTCAAAACATTTTTGTCCTCCGTATGGAACTCCGTAGTGACTCCGTAACTACTTGTAGGCTGTTCCTGGCGAACAACAAATTTTCAGGGCCTTCAACAGCCCAGACTACGGATCGATCCGTATAACGCAGTTCAATTGCTCTCGTCATAAAGACACCGTCGTCACTTTGTTCCATCCATCGCAACAAAACCACCACCACTACTACTACTACTACTACTACTACTACTACTACTACTACTACTACTACAACACCACCGCCTCCGCCTCAACCAACATCCACCCATCTACTCTGTGTCTCTATCTCTATCTCTATCACTAGCACTAACTAACCTCATATCATCATCGCCATTAGTACAGTACATACATACGCTGTAGTCACGGCACCGAGTTGCACACCTTAGTATCACAGCTAGTAACCCCCTCTGGCATCACTAACCGTGCCATCTAACGGGTCTCTCTAGTTCTACTTCTTGTTGTTCTTCTCCCTTCTCTTCCCCCTCTCCCCTCAACATCTGACCAAGCAACGTAGCCCAACCCAGCCAGGTACAACTGTATGGATTACAGAGCACTGCTGTGTTTGTCCACAGATAAATATCTTGTTCTAGCTCTCAGGCACAAACCCATCCCACTCCTCTGCTAGGTTGCTTGATCCTGTTGCAGATTTTGAGGAGTTGTTGGGCTGTTGGCCGAATGAAAAGGCTCGATCTCCGCCGCCTTCTGTGCTCCGGCCTTAGCTGCATAACATGATAAAATGGTTGGAGGCTCCGACATGAACTCCAGCTAGACTAGATATTTAGCCCATTTTCTACCTTCCACAACCCAACCGCGAGTCCGTGACCGCCAATCTGGCTTGTCCTCTCTCTCCACACCCCTCGCCCCGTCACCTCCATCATCATCATCATCATCATTATCATCATCATCATCCTCCTTCCATCAATCAAACGTTGGGCATTTCTCCCTCATTCCACTGTCGTCGCCTCATCCCCTCACCCACCCCCAACCCCCCATCGTCTCGTCTTCCGTCGTTGATAATTAACCGTCCGTTCATCCAACCTTGACCACGTCGCTCGCAGGAACTCTTCGTTCCCGTTTCCTCTGACATTGATTGTTGCTCTCTTTGTCTGCCTGTGTGTCTGTCTGTCTCACTCACTCTCAGCTTACTTCTCTGGTTACCCTCTGAGAGAAACCTTTTGCGCTCTGTCATTTTATATGCACTTATCTCCCTGCCGGCAACTTGTTCCGCGTCCGGCTTCTCTTCTGGCGCACCTTGTCAGCGTGGTAAAGGTGAGCAAACCAGGACGTTGATTTGCGCTGCTTCTGAACCTTGTCGTTTCGTCCTCAGCGCTTGTCCTCTTCCTTATTATCCTCTCTTTTTCTTTTTCTTTTTCTTTTTTTTTTTTTTTTTTTTTTTTTTTTAATCTAGCTATAGTCATGGTTCTTATTACTTACTCTTCCTCTCTCTCCCACCCCAAATAAGTCTCTCGTTTACTAGGGCCTTTCCCATCGAAGATTACTCTCTCATCAAACAGTGTCTGACACCCCCGATCCTAAGACCTCATTAAACCCCTGGACGAACGGGGACCTGGAACTCCGACTAGCAAGCTCCTATCGTTGGGGGGTGATTGGTGTTTGGTGGAGGAATCGGGACACCTCAACATGCCTCGTTCTCCGCTTCAGCCAACGAGATGACTTGACACCTGAAATCCCTGGTCACCCAATCTGCCACGTCGTGTGGATGCTGGACAGCCTGTCTCTCCCTCTTCCTCATCCGAATGCTGTTTTACCCTAGTTTTCTGGCTATCCCGACCCGCTTTTAGTCCGTCGTGTGTTTTCTCTCGTTCCGCACCGCTCACGTCTCTCAGCTCGACAGAGGCCTACCCTACCGGAGAGTTCATCGCCTTGCAGTCCTCACACATTTTTTTTTTTTTTTTTTTTTTTTTTTTTTTTTTTTTTTTTTTTTTGTTGCTGTTTTTTTAATTCGCTTTGTTAAAACAGTAATTTTAAAATTACGTTTTTATTCTTGGTAATGCTCCTAGTCGGGCTACGTGCAAGATGCCTACTAATGAGGTGGAACACAATTATGATTCGTTGAATCACCATCTTCATTCCTTTCACCAGTCGGGCCCGAATTCGCAATTCCCTTCAGTAAACCATCTCGAGGCGGGCTCCTCCGATCGGGAGTTTGACAATAATAACGAATCCTCCCACTCTTCGTCACCCTTGTCTTCCCGTCTCCCGCTACTTCCCGCAACTACATACAAAGCCCCAGGTCCTCCTACATCTCCTCGACAGCTGTCACTCACCACAAACTTTACAGATCTAAATTTCAGGCGGCATCACCCCACGAGTGATGAGGCTTCACCCGACCCCCGCGAATTCTACCTACAATACAATGACCCTTTCGGTGGTGATGGCCATACTGACTTCGGTGGAAATATGACTTCTGCCTCATATGCAAGGAAAACGAACATCTCCGCTAGCGATTATCACAACTACTCCCCAACTTCCCACCGCCCTCCTTTCTCATCCCGTTCCCGCCCATACCGCGCGTCCTCTTCTAATCTTCCGCAAGCCGCCCTTTTTAGTGCCTCACGACCAAGCTCAATCAGCCCTTCCGTGCAGAGAAACCCACAGCAGAGACAATCATCGTTAAAGGAGCTGGTGGATAAGTTCAACCAAAATTTCGACCAGGTTCCCCCGAGACCACCACACTCTCTTGCGTCTTCGAGGGACGGAAGTCCTGGTCGTCGTGGCAGTACACATTCTCGCGCCAGTAGTACCCAACAACAGTTCCAAAGGGGGACCCGTGATCAGGGGGATTTTCGATCACCTCCTCGATCTGAACGTCCGGGTCGCCACAGCCAGTCTTCAATAAACGTGAACAACAGCACGTCGAATTCGTTCGGACCACCTCTAGCTAGGCGACCTTTATTTGGTGAAATCATCCCTAGTCACCCTCGACCTGTTGTTCATGACCGCGATATTGCGTCGCCTCGCTGGCGCAGAGGGTCGGATGGTAGCATGCACATGCCCAATCCGATGTTTGTCGACTTACCTGTAGAACCCGATAGTGCATTCTCTCCAACATCACCTACTGCCTGGTATCTAGGGTACTCTTCATCTTTTGACACTTTGAATACTACTGCAAAACCCCCGGTTACTCATCGAAGATCTCGAAGCGATCTGGTTACAAAACCTTCCACCACCACCGCCTCCTCCTCCTCCACTGCTGCCTCCGATATATCAGACCCAAGCATGGGTATTTCAATTAACCAAGGCGGCCTACAGCCGGCTGTCGCCATCAAAATGCGCCCCAAATCAAACTCACAGTCACGGATCCCAGTCTCAACCCGCCGCCTCAGCCAAGCTTCCGACTCCGGCGGTTCTACGCCTTCTACACGAACTAATTCAGCCATGGATCGACATAACGTCCAAATAACTCTTCCCCCGAAGGGCTTGAGTGCGCTTCCGAAACGCTCCCCTAGAAATTCTCCCAGTTCCAAAGCCCCACCTACCACCTTAGAAGTAACATCAGCCGCACGACATAATCGTGGCCAGACCTCTCACCTCACCCCTGACAAAAGCCCCAGACTTAACGCTTATATATCCGCTCCGCCCCCGAAGAAATCTCCCCCACTTCGCAGTTCAAGACCACGCCAACCAGTGTCGTCGGCCACTACTTCAGCATCACGCGCAAGAGTAGTAGATAGGATTTCCAGTCTACAAAACCAGTCCAATGCGTCCACTAGGGATTCCAAACCTTCGAGGACAAAATCAAGACGACTGCCGGAACTAGGGAATGTTGATTTTGCTGCCCGGCGCCAGAAAATCCAGCAGGCATTTAATAAAACGGTGGAAGAAAATGCGAAAAGGGAAGAACGTGCAATTCTCCGTCGTCAGTCGGCTCGAGAGAAAGCCTCGAGTGATGTAGGCAAAACCATAACGCCGACAACCACCGCGCCCATAGAAGAATCACGAAAGGAGCCACAGCCCACCGAAATAAGCGACCAATTGCCGATAACAATTGAAAGTCGACCAGGCACTCCTAGCATTGGGGATGAGCAAGATATATTCGTTACACCCGACGAAGGACGATCCCCAAAACTCGTCAACGCGATCGCGGAACATCTCGAAGCGGGCCGCCGTGTAACATTCGATGCGAATAACAACATCTGCTCCGCTACGGACCTTGTCGAGAAATCAATCAGCCAACTAGATATTCCCCGATGCCAAACGCCGTGTTCTGATATTGCTCCACCCTCTGCAGTGACAGTGGGTACCGACATTACCACGTTTGATCAGGAGCCACAAACAGATTTCCCCCAACCATCCTCTCAGCAACACCGAACCGTCCTAAGCCAAATCATGCAGATGCGAGAATCCAGTCCAAGCAGCTCCGCTTCGTCTGATTCTTACTCTGGAAGAGACGATAAGGAGTCAATCAAAATTATGCTTCGGCGAAGTCACTACTTTGACGAATCACAGTACAACAGCAGTGATAACCTTGAACCCTGTGACATCCCATGTGATTTCAGGATCGATGTGGACCGTCATCGTTGGAGTATGAGCTCTTGGAGCTCCTCTATTCAGGATCGACAGTCCATAGACGGGCCGCTTGGGCGGATTACGGAAAACTCACCAGAGACAGATGTTCATATATCCATACCTACGGGTGGAAATAACCGAACTCCGCAACCCCCTGAATCGCAAGCACGCGCCGATTCACCCACGACTGGCGAAATTGCAATGCAGCGCGACACTCATGACCTCCCGAGCGAACCCACAGCTCATAATGTACGCTATACTACGCATATGATGCAGCAGTATCCTGATTTAGCCAAGCAGGGCGGTTGGAACTCGAAACGCGTAACCCAACTCTTCCTGCAGGAGCTAGGGTTCGAGGGATCGCATTTGCTCAAGTCCGATTTTGGGGTTGCCGCACGGGTCCAGACGAGCCGTCCTTCTTCTCGGGGTGACGATACCCACAAAAATGATGCCCTGAGTGAGGATCCCATTATAATACCTGAGTCCATAAATGTTCCAAGATCGGAGTATGTTCAACACCGGGCGAGTTTGAACTTTAGAGAAGACTGGGAGAAAACTTCTGCATCAGTGGTGGATTGGATGCACGTAGCGGCAGCAGAAGAAGGCCCAGCAAACTCACCCAACGCTGTTCGTGAGAAAGTAGAAACCCCACGGCTCGCTACTATAGAGCCAGAATTTTCGACCGAAAAGGAGGCGGTGGAAGGATTAGGCCTTGCGATTCATGTCCAGTCTCCTCAGGACGACGATCCACCTACCATCCCCCCGCCTCCATTACCTAACCATTCACCTCCGCCCATCCCCATCCGTTCAAGTTCCATTCCTGAACAATTTCTCGAACCGTTGTTACAACCACCTGTACAGTCATCTCCAAGTATATACTCAAATAACCCGCCGTCCACTATCCCGTCTAGTATCCCACGTATCCCATCAATAGAACTTATACCAAGCGTACGAAGTAGCGAAGAGTCATCTCTTCAGCAGGCCGGTTTGGTACCATCTCCACAAACACTAGCGTCGTCGACTACATCACAGGAACAATCGAGCGCGGAACAACCTAGCGTTGAGGCCCCAGCGGTGAAATCTTCTCCTTCCCCCGAACAGCGCCGCCTGAAAAAGCGAAAGCATGTCATCAAGGAGCTAGTCGATACAGAGCACACATTTGGCCAGGATATGACAGTTGTTGTCGATATTTACAAGGGAACTTCCAGCTCCTGCTTGGACTTGTCTCAGGATGACATCAAAACGCTGTTTGGTAACTCCGACCAGGTTGTACAGTTCTCGATGGACTTTCAGGATTCTCTGAAACGCGCCTCAAAGAGCGTTTATGTACTACCACAATCCCAGCGATGGAAGAGCAAGCGTGGCAACAGATCCACGCAGATGAACGGTTCCACGGTAGATAGCCAAACCAATCCATCCTCGGAAGCTTCAGACGATGAAAAGGACCGGCAAACTTCAATTGGCCAGGTTTTCGTTGAGCACATCGAACGGATGGAGAAAGTATATTCTGAATACCTGCGGAATCATGATGCGGCTAATAGGACACTCGAGATGCTCATGCGGAAGAATAATGTTAATATATGGCTGAAGGAGTGCCGGGACTGGGCCGTAGATCTTACATCGGCATGGAACTTGGATTCCTTGCTTGTGAAGCCTGTTCAGCGCATTGTCAAGTACCCTCTGCTGCTAACAGAACTGCTCAGTGCGACTCCCCCAGACCATCCAGACCATGCTGCCTTGACAAATGCGCTGCGCGAAACCACCAGCATATCCGTAAGGATCAATGACATGAAGAAACGGGCCGACGTAGTTGGACAGATCGTCAGTGGTCGGAAGCGCAAGGAATCCGACGTCCGGACAGGGCTTTCGAAGGCATTCGGGCGGCGCACGGAAAAAATCAAGGCACACGTTGGCATCACAGACGTATATGCAGATAAAGAATTTACCATACTAAATTCAAGGTTTGGAGACAATTTCTTCCAGCTCCAATTGATCATGCGGGACGTGGAGCTCTATACCACCGAGGTGCAGACTTCCATAAAGAAGTTTCATGATTATGTTCTTGCGATCGAAGCATATATTAATGTTGCACCTTCGAATTATCCTGAGTTGGAAAGCAAATGGTGTCGGTTCAGGCTTGCTGTGAAAGACGTGTTGACTGTGGCGCTTGTCGATCATGTAAGTTATCGCGTCCCGCATATTTTTGGTTGACTTTGGAGTCGAAGCTAATTTATTTTTCATTTTTATTTTTTTGTCATTAACTAGGTTTCAGCCGTAAGGAAAAGCGTGATTGTCCCCATGGTCACGCTCATCAGCTTACACGATGGTCCTCGACGCGTGATGCAGAAGCGGAACAAACGACTGATGGATTATATACGATATAAAACACTCAAAGACCGTGGCGACAAGGCAGACAAGAAAACCACTGAGCAAGGGGAGCAATTTGTTGCTTTGGACGTAACACTTAAGGAGGAGCTGCCAAAGCTTTTTGCTCTGACGGGGAAGCTGACAGATGCATGCCTGCATAACTTTGTGGAACTTCAAAAGACTTGGCTCAACTTGATACAAAAGCGGTTGGGGTATATTTTCGAGCGGACGACGTTCCATGATCTGGAGCAAATCAAGTCCGATTGGGCTGCAGATTTCTCATTCAGCGATGCTCAGGTATTGTCACTGGGCATCTGCAACGGATCCATTCTTGCAGACATTGCCCAAGTCGCAGGATTCAATTCACCCTCAGCGTCGGCCTCTAATGCGGCGGACGGGTCGTCGTCATCTCGCAGACCCTCAACAGTGAATAGCATGAACATTCAGAATGCCATTACTAACAGAGCTGCTTCCCTCGAGCAGAGTAACTCTCCGAAGTTATCTCATGATTTCGGCATCAGCACCCCTGGCAGCTTCATGCAGTCGTCTCCCGGCGATAACTTTACCCAGCAACACAATGGGTCTCAGGTATTCTCGAGTGGGCGAGTGCGTACCAACTCTGGCTTTTCAGGCCGCGCCTCAGGCGTACCCGATGTGTCGAATGGGCCAGCTGTACCGTCCATGACCGCACTAAAGAACCCCGGTAGCGGGGCCAACTCCGGCCGACCCTCCGACGGGACTCCGTCACTCCCGCGACTCTCTCTCGACACCCCAATGCTACAAGATATTCTCGCTGATCCGCTAATGGCACTGCATAACCGGGGCACCCCGCCCGACCCCGCCCTCCACCCGTCCTCGCCCACCGTAGCACGAACCGGCAGCTTCTTTTCGTCCGCAATGCCCATGAACGAATCGCCGCAGACGGCAACACCCGTGCCGGACGAGGAGAAACAGAAGGATCCAGCCGTCCTATTCCCTGTGGCAAGCTTGTTCGAGTTTAACATCGACCGCGCGCGCCGGGAGGCCGGGTACCCATACCTGACATATGTCGCCGGGGAGATCTTCGATGTTATTGGTGAGAAGGGCGATTTGTGGCTAGCGCGGAACCAGGACGACCCGACCCGGCAGGTTGGATGGATTTGGACTAAACATTTTTCGAAACTTGCTGGATAGCTGGCTAGGCGGGATACTGGCAAGAATAGGGAATGATTTGTTTCTTCTTCTAAGTAAGGATTGTATAGAATTGGTTGGTTCGTTGGTTAACCGCAGGAACACACGAACCTCATACCGAGGCCCTTTTTCCTTTTTCCCCTTTTTCTTTTTCTTTTTCTTTTACATTGCTCTTCTTGGTGTTTTTGGCGTGTGCGATATTATATGGGGTTATAATGATTAATTACGCTCAACGCAGCCTTTTGATACCTATCGGATATATTTTCTCGAATGCTTTCATGTTCGCAATTTTTGTTTATCATGCTTTTGATTTTCATTTTTTCTTTGTTGATTTTTATTTTTTCTTTGTTGATTTTTTTTTCTTTTTTTTTTTTTTTTTTTTTCTTTTTTTTTTTTTTTTTTTTTTTTCTCTTTTGTCTAGCTCATATTCCCCAACCAATTCCCTTGTCCCCTTGTCCTCTAGCCATTTCAGAAACATGCCGAACATTGTTATATTTTTCCCCCTTCTCCTTTTTCTTTTCATCTCGTATTCTTCTTTTGATCTCCTACATGGAGCAGTGCAATGCAAGATTCCCTTAGCACAGTCCTGTCAGATACCCAGCCTTGACGCACCGGGGCGAGCGGTTCCTGATATGTTGATTGGTGGCTGCTCGTGTTGTCTTGTGTCCGTCCACATTTTGAACCCCCCTTTAATCCTACAAATAACGGATCCTGCTTAGTGTGGCCTGGATCCCTTGTTGCTTTTCTCAACTTTTTGACATACAGCGTTATATGCCGTTTCTTTCATTTCCTCTATAGTGACTTCATATAATGGTTTAACATTCTCGCATTGGCGTTAAGTTTTTATTTGGGCTTTCCGACTATGTCTTTTTATTTCTTCATTTTTCGTTGCTGTGTCTTTCCTTCCATTCTAATATTTGTGCCTTTTGATCCTATGCGGCCCCTTATTGCCTTCCCCGAATAAGGAATGCGACGGGATGACGTACGGGTGAATTGAATGCGAATGGGATGCTCCATGTTAAAAGTACGACGGATGAAGGGCAGCGGATTGATTGTTATGAACAGCATGAGATAGCATGTCGTGTACCTAGTCTTGCGGGAACTGGCAAACCCCTGTAACGCCACACTTGAGCCTAAACGTTTCCATCAGCAAAAGAGGCGAAGATAAGACTCCCATCTTTTGTCTAGTAGAGGGGGAGGGAATAGCTTGAAGAAGAGGATATGAAATTACTAGATCAGCCTGTGAAAATCAGAGGAGTCAATGAAGTAAATACATACTCCAATATGCAGAATAACAGCTCCGTGGCTAGTGTGTTTGTTTTCCTGCAGAACCGCCGTCCCTGCTGTCTTGGCATCGCCTCGGCCCGCGAACTCCATCGTGGGATCAAAGAAGCTTGCCCCTAGCCTGGTTCACTGGGAAGGAAGATATATAGACTATAACGGACAGGACACTCGACTCCCCAGTTACTCATCTCCCGCCCCCCGTGGTCTCTGCATGCAACGTCGCTTGATTTATCTCTATACAAAATCTTAATACCTAATATCTTCTTGTTTCATTTCTTACTCGTCCTCAGTCTATTCATTATTCCAACCCCCACCTCTAGATACTTGTAGTGTTCCGCCCCTCTCTCTCCCCCCCTCGCCACCTCTCATCCTCACCATTCCGTCTCACCAGCAGATCAGTCAATCGCCCGGACGAACGCCCTCTGAGCCTCATCGTACGAACTTGAGCATCGAATCCCCCTCACGACAAAACTAACACGCTTGTCTCCCATAACTGCCGCCTTCCGACTTGCTCCTATTCCTCTACAATCCCTCCGCTTCTCCTAAGCGCCTAGTGCTAGAAATCAGAATCGACATCAGGGAATCCCCATCACAATCCATTCCTGCTGCGTCTAGCTCGTGCTGGGAAGAGACACACATAAACTAAATATCTACATCACACGACGGGCACTACTACACTGTACTACTAGCTACCTAACCTTGCACTACACCGGCAGCCTACAACGATAACAATGGGCGAAGGCGGCTTCAACCGCTTCAAGGATCGGATGAGAGGCCGATTTGGCGATTCGGTACGTTGCTCTGTTTGATATTATATTTGCTTTTTTTTTGCCTTGTGGAATATACGCCACGCCTTGTATGCTGTAGCTAGCTAGCCAGGCAAAGCCCTGTGCCGCTGAGCCGGCTTTGGTTATCCGGTACATCCTGATTTCAACATTGCACTAGCATTCATCCACGCGGATTCCCGGTTCTTTTTTTTGCGCAGTGTATTTATTGCGCTACTCTTCATTGTCATTTTCACTCTCATCATCGCTTCCTGGGTTGGTGTTGGTGCTTGGTGTTGGTGCTTCGGACTTCCATCTTCCCTCATCCCCTTTGACCCGGGCGTTGTCTCATCTCTCTCTCTCTCTATCTCTCTCTCTCTCCATCTCTCCATCTCTATGCGTCCGTTTGTGCCAGTTAGCCAAGCTTGACAGCTTGTTCTTTCTGCGCTTGGCTTCTACTCTCTACTAAGCCAGTTCAAGGCCTATCGAGACAGAGGAGAGGGGCCCTTGGATATATTGTCATGTTTTATTTGAACGATGTCGCGCTGCTCAACAAGTTCTGGGATCGCATTTCAACTATGAGTTATAGTACTGACTTCCTGCAGTCGAGTCCGGACGATGCATATCTTAGCTGTGCGTAACCATAACCCTTCCCCTCCCCCCCCCCCACAGGGGTATATCCTCCTCTCTCCAGATCGCTTCCCCTCATGTGGTTCGTTTGGGTTTTGCTGGATGCAATTAACTCAGAGCTAACTTTTGGTGGTTGATTCGGGAATCTGGTCTAGATCATGATGTTCGCTGTTCGTATCTTTCCCTCCGGCTTCTAAGCTGCTTCCTCCCCCTTCCACGCTTCTTCATATTGCTCGGGACACTTGGTGGCTAATAATGGCGATATGCTGCAGTAACAAATGAAGATATATATACCCTCAAGACGGATTGGTTGACAGATAATGTACGTACTACAACTAGCTGGGATTATTTTTGCTATATCTCTCTCCCTATTCTTCTTATTTGGCTTTCGTACTGATGGTGGTGTTAATGTGCTATAGGTTATTGCATTCTGGGAAGAGTATGGTTATCTATTCCATCATACAACAAGATGATGTTGGTTTTGCATGCAGCCGTTCACAACCTTGTCTAGGTACCTGGAACGCGAATTCCTCGTCAACTACCAATCTGCCAATATTGTCCTTCTCCGACCAAGCATGTCCTTTATGCTACTTCAAACTCCAGACCCCCGCACGCTCCGCGATGTACTACCCGACTTCACCAAAACCAGTCACATCTTCCTCCCCATCAACGACTGCCGCAACGTCAACGAGGCCGAAGGCGGCACCCACTGGTCTCTTCTGCTCGTATCCGTCGTGGATGGCGTCGCCTTCCATTATGATTCACTCCCGCCTGGAAATTGCGACGAAGCGCTCCAAGCCACACAGAAGCTATCCCACCTCCTGAACAAACAACTCCGCTTCATCCACCTCGACGACTCACCAGTGCAGGAGAACAGCAGTGACTGCGGCGTCTTCGTGTGCCTACACATGCGCCATCTGCTCCTCAAACGGCTGCTGATGGCCAATTCTTCGGAGAAGATCAGCATGAGTCTCAGGGGCATGAGGGTGAACGCGAACAACGGACGCAAGGAGATTGTTCGCATCATCGAGCGGTTCAGGAAGAAGGGACAACGGCGTAGATCGTACGTATCTACTTTCATATTTGTCTGTAGTTCACTACTGTTGCTGGCCACTGTCCTCGCGCTTCCCGTTCTACCGTTATTGTTCTTCCCAGACTCCGACTTTTCGGCCAGGCTCAGAACCGAGGTCTGGCGGGACGGAGAGTTCTTGGCCCGTTTATCCTCCACCATTGCCGCCATATCACCACCGACAAACGTGCACCATCAGATCAAAGAATTCATGCTAAGGCTTGTCTGGGGATATCAACGGGCAACCTAATGCCTCTTGATTTCCGAAAAGACATTCTATTGTTTTAACAGGTCCAGTGTAAATGCAAGTTCAAATTCCAACTCCAACGGTACATCCGATAGCCAGCGCGAGAAGAGATCGAGAAGCCCGCCGCGAGTGGAATGATCGTTCCACCAGTCTCCGTTCCGAACATTGCGTTGGATTTTCTTTTTATTTTATCTTATTCATCTTAGTGTCCTCCGTCCCTTCCGTTTTTGGTTATGATGATATGACGGCCTGGGTATGATACCTGATACGCGTGTAATGCCAGTCAAGCCGCCGCATTATCCTTATGTGTCTTTGCTTGCCTTTTTGGATTCCGTGTGGGTGAGAGAATTATCTCGGGGAGGGTTTGTTGAAAAAGAGCAAAGGGGCAAAGGTAGTTGGCTCTAATTTTAATCATTTTTAATAACTCTCTATCTAGGGGGTTTCGTCGGAGTATGCTTGGATGTTTCCTGGGTATCGGTGGCACGGGTGCAGGTCAAATTAATTGGTTTTATTGGGACTAATTTCTTTCCCCATGTTTTTTTTCCTTGGTTCTTTTGCAACTACCTAATTTTTGTTTTGATAGCGCGGGTGGTATTGTATGCCGTCGGCAAGGGGGGAGAAAACCTCAATTTTTTTTCCCCCTCTTGGCTCCGTTTTACGCATAGATATAACAGGAAAATAGCAGGTTCTCTCATTCCAAAATAAAAATAAAATAAAAATAAAAAAACGTCGCGAGATAAGGTTTAATCACAACTTTTTCATGGAGGGGAAAGGAGGAGAAGAAGAAGAAGAAGAAGAAGAAGAAGAAGAAGAAGAAGAAGAAGAAGCAGCAGAAGCACCGTCCGCACCAGTAGTCATGGCCAGGGACACACGGCAGGAGGAGCGCCTTGTTTGGAGAAATCCGCGCATTCCGCAAGGTCAAGGGTCAAGGGGCAAGGGGCAAGGGTCCAGGGTCCAGGGTCCAGGGGCAGGATCCATTATTTTTGAAGGGGAGGGGACACGGGCCAAGCAAGGATAAGAGAAGAGTGAGGCATTGAGACACAGCGGCGTCTCTTCATACGCTGGTGGGGTTTCTTCTTTTGGTTCCAGCAGAAGAAGCTGCAGTGTGTTGTTCGGGGCTTCGAGGTAACTACGGAGTATATAGTAATAATAATGTACAACGTACAACGCGACATCAAGCTTGATCAAGAACTTTGTGTGTGTATTTATTACGTATGGAAGCGTAATTGTGAGTATATTTTAGATGGGGGTGGAAGGAGTAAGTTAGACCTTGGCAACACCACGCGAGCCCTGAGCAAGCGGCTTGCTAAATGTGTACTCACTAGTGTTAAATAAGTTACGCAAGCTCTTTACATATCATAGTTACAACCGCAAGACACCACCAGACAGACAGCCTTGTTTCTAATGCTGTAAGTCTGCCTATTATTATTGGAATGATACAGAAGTAACAGAACAGAGATTAAAAGATTGTTATCATAGTTTTATTTTTTTGATGTTTTTAACTTTGTTTTTATCGCCGGATTTTTACATTTTTTCTTTCTTTTTTTTAAATTATATGAATCTTGAGTGAGTTGAAACTTCAGACAAAATTTTCATCTATATTGAGAAAAGTAATGAATCTAATGATATCTTTGTTGAATTTTTCAAAAAATAAATATATTATGATATTATATAATTAAGTTAGAAATAATTTCATAATCTCATTTAATATTATTTTCAATATAATAATGAGATCAGAATGAATTGTATTCTTTATCTGAAACTAACTTTTTTATTTGAAAAATGAATCTGAAAATCTTCAATTATTGGAAATAAAGTGGTTCTTGTTATCGTCCGTCCCAGACAAGACAGCTCTTCCCACTAGGCCAAAAAGACCTTTGTACTACAGCGGAGAGCCTTATAATAATAATAATAAATAGTTGGTGGCTTGCCTGCCCCGCCTACTGTTACATTCACAAGCAGTATGTCCGCCACAATAGTAAGTTAGATTAACTTAAAAAGTTAACCAAGATCATATAATAACTTTCCTCAACTTCTCTTCCACTGGAACCCCTCCATTTTCTGACGTCTACCGTTACCTGATTAGAAGAATCCGGAGGCTGTGCCTTAAACCTTTCAATCTGCTCAGAAGTTAGCGCCCTAGCAGCCCGCTAGTTGTGTGCTTCACGCCTAGTGATAATCAGGGAGATGTTGAGCCTCTATGAGGCAATCCATGGCCAGAGAGATGTTGACTATTCACTTCGCATGCTCTCGACCCGGCTGGTTCCTCCTTACCGTTCCTATAAAGAGCCCTGCCTACAATAATACCCTATGTACATGTACATGACATGTATGTACAGTACCAACCTCGTGGGTGCTGGGTGCGCGATATCAACGCCACAGGGGGCTCTCTCAGGAGGACAGACTTCATAGAAGTATCATTAGACTCCTCCAGCCTGACAGTTCCCTGTCACAGGCCGCTTAAGCCATACTCCTTTTGTAGGAACCTGGTACGCAAACGCTGGATGTGACGGCTAATTATTAAGAGGGCATCTATCGAATCTATCTACCTGTACGACGACACGATATCTCGCAAGATCCGCCTTTTCTTTTTTCTTTTTTTTTTAATTTCTTTCCCCTTCTCGAGAAACTAAATCAACCCGCTCTTTCTTTGATTTCACCCCATTTCCTCTCGTCGCCATATTCTCTTTGTCGGTCTTTTTTTCTTCTTTCTTTCTTTCTTTCTTTCTTTTTTTTGACCCGATAACAAAAATCGCATAAGATCGGAGACTCCTCTCCAGCTCGGAATGCTGATTCTACCACTAGCAATCCTGGTTCTGCTGAACGCAAGGGCTGTCCTGTCGTCATGCGCACACGGTACCTATCTTCATCGTCGAGCTGCTGACGACCACAAGCCGTTTGAGCCGCCGAATTTTGGGTATGGCCCCTATAACGGCCCCACGAACTGGCATACCCTATCAGCGGATTATATACTCTGCGGTATTGGAAGAACACAATCCCCCATTAATGTCGACGATTCCGTTTACCGAGTTTCCGCGGGCTCCCTGAAAATGCATGTTCCCGTCCAGAATGTAACCTTGATGAACTTGGGAACAACCTTGGAGGTCGCACTACAAGGGAAAACAAAAGTCAATGGGCTCGAATTTTTGTTAGAGCAGTTTCATTTCCACCACCCCAGTGAGCACACTCTGAAGGGCGAGCCCTTCGTTGCTGAGATACATTTGGTCCACGTCGGCAAACGTATGTCAAACACTCCTTTTTAAGACCCTTAATACCTAGACAGTAAAGTTGCAAGATTAGAGAAGCAGACAAAAAGAAAAAAGAAGATGAGGTTTAGTCTAACTGAAATTGCCACAGATAACCATAAGGAACTCGCAGTTGTCTCCTTGTTGGTACAAGTCTCGACCAAGCACTCCGTTTGCTCCCTAGATAAGGTGATTCATAATGTCCACCAAGTAGCCACTCCCGGAAAGGAAGTCACCATCCCAAGATTAAACCTCGCCGACCTCACCTACCTAGTCAACAAGCATCCGCTCTACACCTATACAGGCAGCCTGACCACGCCGCCCTGCACGGAGGGCGTAAAATTCTACATTGTCCCAAAACCTATCCCAATGCACGTCACCGTCTTCAATACCCTCAAGTCTGTCATGGGCCACAATGCGCGGTTCCTGCAGAACAACAATGCCACGAAACCGAACGTACTTGCTGCCGCATGCCATACATCCTAGCTGAGGAGCGGAGTAATGCCACAGTATAGCCGGCGATGTTGGCAACGTCTTCTGTTCGCTACCCGTGAGATTTTGGTTTTTCTCACGGCGGCTACCACACGGGAAAGGTAGAGGAGGGGCAAGGCTTTTATGTACACAATCTACTTTGGTTTGATGTTAGTTGCCGTACCTTTGGGTCTTTTTTTTTTTTTTTTTTTTTTTTTTTTTTTTTTTTTTGTGATGATGATATTAAGGGGATACTGGCTATCTTCTTGGGCGTTCTTGTCTATACATTTATGTACAGTATATATATATACTGTGTATATGCTTTCTCTTTCTTTGGTATGCATGCAGACAAGCAGGTGTAGTACTACGCGATGGCCCCAAAAAAAAAAAAAAAAAAAGTTCATAGAAAGGTAGTAGATGTGTCTAGATTGTTGCGGGTTGTTAAATATCCATTGAACTTCAGCTCTAGTCTATTTCTAAAATTAAAAATAAAAGCACAGATGTAAGTTATGCATACACACATCTGTGGCTGGTGTGCCTCACTACAAACTTTATCTCAGCAGGCTCACAGCAGCATGACACTAAACCACTTTTGTCACTAAGCCTCATCTAGATTCTTCAAATTATTTCAATTTTGACCTTCAATTATATAATTCTCACACATCTTTGATTTGTGAATCATCTTAGATTATAGCTAAAGAGAAGAAGAATAGAAATATATTATAAAAATATTAATTATTCTAGACTTTAAAGTAATATAGAGATGAATAGATAGAATTCATTTAAGATCTTGATTAGTTTATTATCTATTTGAGATTAGCTTTAAAGAGTAAAAGTGAACTAATCATTGATTCACTGTTAAAAAGGCAATATTCTGGGCAGCGGCTGAGCTTTTGAAACGCGACTCACTAACTACCATTAGTGAGTCGCGTTTGGCACGGGTAACTGCCAATGTCAATTTTTCAAACCTTGATTGCCACTGTAAAAATCATAACTAAACTAAGTTAGTGATTTTGTTTCTTACTAATAATTAACAGACAGATCTACAATAATCTTCTTCTGCTTTGTATGATAGAGCTGTGCAAAATGCCAGATAGACAGTCTTCAAATAATGAATGATGATTCTTTGAATCTGAAAAGGTATCAATGATCTACTGTCTACCTCACCTGCATTGCCTGTCACAGCACCTGCACTGTTGAAGCTTAGAATACCGTGTAAAATAAAGGATGGCAGACTGAAATGCAAGATCTTTTTTTTGTGCGGACAATGTTGAATAGGCGTGTACGCTGGAAGGTTGGCCCCGCACCAAGCATATATGCCCACAGACGTCCAACATACTTATTATAGTTACAAGATTACATGAGGTTAAACGTTCAACCACAGTCCTGAACCGTACATGTATGTACCTTTTGTATGAGCTCACCATATAAAAGATACCTAGACAAAAAAATTTAATATCTTCAGCACAACACCAGATATGTGTAAGATATAAGCATGTTTTTGAGTAGAGAATATAGTAGTATTAAAGAATTAACTTGAAAATCACTAGTAGATTCACTACTTAAAATATAGCTATTTCTAATCTAAGCAGAATAATTTTAATTTTATTTCAAAAACTTTTATACAATTATATTCTTTGTATTAGAATATACTTATATATTCACCGGCGCAAAAGATAACTTATATATCTATCATATATGACGTTGTGTTGAAGATATAGTAAATTCTAAAAATTTCATCAACAGATATCTTTTATATGAGAAGTCATACAAAAGATACCTATTTTGGAGAAGTAACATTGTGATGATAATAATGTTGTGATGAGGCGCTCCCAACCACAGGTGTGGTGAGCGAAGGGACGAGTATATAAATATATAAATCATAACATCATGTCGTGTGATTAGGGCAAGGTGCCAGGACAAATCATATCGTTGGCATATGCACGGTATCGAGAGAGGATATCGGTTTGCTTGAGGTCATTAACTTGCGACGCAAATGCATAGTGAGCAGCGATCGCGCCCGTTGCGACCAGCACAGCTAGAACCAAAACACAATATGTTAGCATAGGACATAAGTCAAGTAACACACTATTTATACATGACACGGTATAGAAACACTGACGTCTTCGAAGCTTCTTCGGGATGGACTTTGTCAGCATCGCCTCATCGTCAACGAGCGGAAGATGATCTATGACGTCTCTACCCCAGATGGCAATGAAATTGATACTGATCCGCTCGAATCCCATATCCCACACACCGCGGCGCGCGAAATCGTAAACGTCGGTCGCGTTGCGTTCCAGAGACTCTAGGAAGGAGAAATGCTGCTGCGCGGCAAGGGACCATTTGCCTCGGTTCTCTGCCCACGGGCTACAGAGCGCGTGCTGGATGGGCGTGCGGTATATAGCCGTTCTGCTCTCGCTGTGCACAGGCAACCATCGGTGGTTCGCGTAAGGCGCATTGCCGACTTCGAGCGGGAACTCGAAACCGTCCGCGCCTTCCCAGTATGGAAGCTGTGAGGCGCGCCATGTTGGTTGTCGCAGCGAGGTAACATTGCTGTTCGCGGTGTTGTTGGTGATATTATGACTACTATTATTGTTGGGCGGCGCCAATTCGGGGAGGTAGGGTCGGATGGCTCCGGTGCGGTAGTGGTGGTAGGGCAACGGGGCGCCGTTGATAACGTTTGCTGAAACGAGGAACGAGTGGTCATGTTCCAGCTTTAGCGACACTAATTTGGGTATCGCATTGTCGTCGATGAAAATAATATCATCGTCAATTTTGATGTAGAGGGTATCGGGATCTGACACGGTGTGATCCCATATTTTGGCATATCCCTTTTCCTGCGGCTTGACAGGGATTATTTTGTACGAGGGAGAAGTAGGCACCAGCTTATCGAGCCAATCTAAATCAGCCTGATTTTCCGTGTTAGGCGCCCAGTAGACCTCATCTAGCCATCCTCCGTTGGCCACAAGATTGCGCTTGAGGTAGCAATCGAGGATTTCCACCCTATCCGGCCGTCCATAGAAGATGACAGCGACAATTTTGAAGTTCGGTTTGGGAGGCTGAGGTGTAAGGGAAGAAGATAGAGGGGTTGGGGGAGAGGCCAAAGAAAGGGAAGGGGCAGTAGTAGTAGTAGTAGTAGTAGTAGTAGTAGTAGTAGTAGTAGTAGTAGTAGTAGTAGTAGTAGTAGTAGTAGTAGTAGTAGTAGTAACGACGAGGTGGTGATGGTTGTCAGTGATATTCTCCGTGGCTAGTGGAGCTGGGGTGCGATCCGCTTGGGAATTTGCGAATGGCGAAGGTGGACACCGGAAAGTAGGGGGGCTATAGAACAGTGCAAAACAAGCTACAAGGAGGAATAAAGACACAAAAGCAATAATGAATTTGAACGAGCGTCGAGCATACAAAGAGGTGGCAGTCCAACCGGCTGACCCCGACAGGACGAAATCGCCTATAGACGAAGGAAAAACTGTGCGCGTATGGTTGGTTTGGCCAAACATGATGCGGCTTCGGACGAAAGTTCACCTCACTATGTTAGTAACAGCACAGACTTCGAAATTGAGCATCTTATGAGACCAAAATCGCAGAGGAAAAAGAGAATGAATGAAAAAAAGGAGAAGGAGCCGCAACAGGATCCCGATTGGAAAAAGGAGGCTCATTTTTTTTTTTTTTTTTTTTTTTTTTCTCCTAGACGGGAACAGGCAATGGATGAAAAATACGAGGCGTAGGCCAAACACACAAACAACAGCTGGGCAAGTGGGCACGCTACTGGACATCGACTGGTCGAGCTTTACGAGCACGCCGCCATCGATGATATCGAGAAGCCGCTGATGGGGAGAAATAAGGAGTCCCAATCGGTTTAAAGGCGTGCGAACCTGGTCTAGCGCGGTCATTGCGTCCCTGTAGGGCCGCCACCCTGTCTCGGTACGGAGTAGTTGTTGGCGCAATGTCTTGAAACCTGATTCTTTCGGCGTCGTCTAGCCCGGTTGGAATTTCAGTTAAGAAACTAATAAAATGTTAGTCAGCCTGGTGATAGGATATTGGCATGTCATACATTTTCTATGAGAGCTTCGGGGTTTCAGATGTGAATTGTATGTACATGTACAGTAACTACATGTATGTACTTAGTACTCCGTACTTACTTAGTGGTGGTTGTTGTTATCTAACCGTGCCAAGCGCACTCACTCTCTCTAGTGATGGTAGGGTAGTGAGTTGCGCTTGGCACGGTGTCAGGAAAAAGAGGTTATAACTGTGCCATGCTTACTCACTCTCTCTAGTGAGTGCACCACAGTGTATGAAAAACCACACTGTATAGAAAATATTTTGAATATCTTCATTCTTCATCTTCAAATAATCATCATTAATTATAATCATGTCTAAATCTTCTAATTACACTGAGAAGCAGTTGCAAAGAGCTGTTAACATATATAAAAGTAATTCAAAATTAAAAATCACATCTCTGTCATGAGAATTCAAAGTCTTATATATCATCTTATATGAGAGAATCAACAGAAAGAAATCAAGAACTATGAGAATTTCACTGAATTAAGCATTGAATAATAGCCAGAAAGAGATAATTAAGATATGAATTTATCAGTTAAATATTAATTTTTATTCACTTATTATCAAGTATATCAAAGCTGTTATGAATTATATATTAAGATATATTATACAGATTCAGAGACTGCATCTCTCACAGTAAATAAGACATGAATATATCAATTCATTAAACATTTATCAGATTATAAATAAATTAAGTAAAAGCTCATGAATTTAAAATAAGTATCTTATAAGAATATAAGCTTTATTATTAACTGATTTAATTGATATAAAGCTGCTTTTAATTAATATTATTTTTTTCACTGTAATATCTATAACTTTAATAAGATTAAATTTTAAGAAGAAAGAAGAATATGAATAGTAAGTAGACTGACCGTGTGACCGTGTCTGAGACCAGGACCAGATTTTTTGATAGTCTTATTATCAATTTGACTGATCTCATTACACAGTTTTAACATTAGATAGTAGTCTCATACTGTCTCAGTGAAACTTACTGTCTACTCTTATCACATTTTTCAAATGAGACCATGATTTTCACTTCTCAATTTAAATTATTTTTATTGCTTTAAATGACTTTAAATCTCATTTGAGTGTTATCAAAAAGTGTTACTTTTTAAAAAATTAAAAATAGTCTAAAAAAAACCTTAAAATGTCTAAAAATAGTAACTTTATGCTAAGAATGAAACTAAATGAGACTAAATGAGATCACTTTCTCATTTTTTTCAAGTCATGATTTCATTTTAAGATCTGATATATAGTCACTTTACATGTTTTTTTGATAGTCAGTCCCAGCGGGATTCACGCCAAGAAATGTATGAAACCAGACCAAATGAGATCAAACATGAAATTCATGATCCCGGCGGTCAGTCTAATAGTAAGTTATAACTATCTTTAAAGATATGAATTCTGTTATACAGTTATTATACTTCTGTGAATTAATAACAGTGATAAAGTATATCAGTACAGATAATATAGTATTAAATTCATTGATTATAATGAAATCAAAGATTTATTTAGAGAATTAATATACATACTTTAACTTATTTAATAACTATATTATTATCATATCTGAGTCTAGCTTTATAAATAATAAGATTGAATTTGAATGAATTAAGCAGTTTAATAAGATAATAAAAAAGTATTAAATAAACAGTTATCAACTGTTATTAATAAATAATTATAATTCTTATCTTATAGAAGAATTTATTCAATACTGTAATCTTTATATAATTATTCTATTCAGATTTTTATCTTATATAAGTTATATTCTATAATCTCTTGATAATGTATCTTTTCAGCAGTATAAGTATTATTATACAAAGATAGTTAATAAGACTATCTACTATAAATATAAGCAGTATAATAACAGATAATTTCTTATTAATCTGAAGAGTATTCAACTGTAAGTATTTAAATCTAATACTATAAGAGCTGACTTTACTGATTATAAAATATATTCAGTTAATCATAATATAATTCTCAATTAATTGAGATCTCTTACCATTGATAATACCTCAAATCTCAACATATACAATGATGATAATAATATATATAATCACTTTATCTTATTATCTGTAGATTAATTATTAACTGTCTTCTTATAATTAATCTTCTCAGAGATAGTTATAAAACTATATTATTAAATTAATACAGTAGTTAAAGTCTTAGAAGATATAAAGAATACTCTTATATCTGATTTAATAAGATAGTTAAACAAGATCTTTAAGAGTAGTATAGTTCAGACAGAATTGAATACACACTGTAGAAGTGAACTTACAGATTATTATTAAATAAATAAATATCAGATTGTTAAATTCTTTCACAGATAGATGTAAGTAGATGAAGTTCTTACTATTAAGAATATCAATCACAAGATTGTGATCTGTAGAGCAGATGAGATGAAAAAGACATTTAATAAGAATCTTTAATTAATTGAAATCAAATTTATAAAATCTACAGTCACTTAATTATAATAAGATAATTCTATAGAATCTTAATCTACAGTGAATTCTACATCTTCTAATGAGTATATAGATAATCTTTATATTATAGATAGATATGATGATGATTATTAATTAATTTTTGAAGATTACTATATTCAAAATATTTTCTGTATGGTGTGGTTTTCCATACACTGTGGCACACTCACTAGAGAGAGTGAGTAAGCATGGCACGGTTACACTACTGAACGCCACCAACATCGTATTACTACAATATTTCTCATCATCATCAGCTTACTACAACGCTCGTCTAATACTCGCTTATGCTAGCTCTCTTGGCTCGCACATTAGTTTTACTATAAATAGCTCTATCTTTTGTATGAAATAGATATATTAGAGTGCACGGATAATATAACAAGCAGATCTTGATACACATAAGATTCATATGTCTCCAACATATTCATCCGTGACACTCATTCCGACACACGGTTAACTTACTGCGTAGTTGCAAGACTTACAAAACTAATTAATATTCATGGCGTACTGCGTAAGTGAACGGATGTTCCTCCTAACTTATAACATACAACAATGATAACAAGAATTTCTAAGAATAGGTCAACGTTGGTGGTCCCTTTCAAAAGTAGTTTTGGTATCGTTATCGAGGACCTACGCAGTATAGTTGCACAAACAGGTCGTTAAACTTCCTAGGAAGCTCGATGTTTCTATCAGCGACAGCAGTAGCATGTCTATCTGAAGGAGTTCAATTGTTGGACGATATACTTTAAACTTATTAGCACCACTCAACCACTGACAAAACTACAGGGATATATACGGATTGAAGAGCGGACAATTGCGGGATGAAGACCGTAAAGCCTGATGTAGATATCAAAATCGCGACTCGTGCTGGAGCTTCATATAACTCTGCATCTCTTTTGCAGTCCCCTCCTTGTACATGTACATGTACAAAACGATTTCCACTCCTGATAATTTCTCGGTGTTGTGAAAGTATATCTCGCTTGAAAGTGCTGATGAACCGGTTTCTGACATCTTTAAGTTCGGAAACTGAGTCCTCAAGGTCAGAGATACGGCGCTCTACTGATTTAAGTCTGTTCTCAACGCCAGCCAAGGAGGATTCTGTCGCCTTCAAGAAGTCCTTGATCGTCTGTCTATATGTCGAAATGCCACTCCATGTACTGGGACACTCATGGTAAATGGCGGAGTGCTCCTTAGCCGTCCGGAGTCGCTGCTCGAGGGCTGCTTTTCACTTCTCAATTTTTTTGACTGTTGATCTGTTTGGAGGTGAGAAAGCATACTGAAAGGAGTCTTAATTCAAAATGTAACCAACTACTTTTGAAATTGATCTGACCAACTGTTGACAAATAAGTGGAAGGAGCCACAGGAAGTAGAAGAGGATGCAAGTACGGGTCTGTTAGTCTTTTCAGTTAAACAGAGTGACTAGGAGAACACATAGAATCACATAGGATAACTGATGAATTTGACATTCACTAAAGCTGCTTGGTGATTATTTTAAAATGAAGTTAGCTAAGGGCTCTCAGAGAGCTTTAGCCATTGGCTCACTTTAGTTATTGATGAAGAAGATACATTATTATTATTAACTAGTTGGGAAGGTACTTGATCAATTAAAAAGAGCTAAGTTCCTAACGAAACGAAAACCATGTGCGTGGGTCGGGTCGTAGTTAGCGCTAGCGTAGAATAGCTAAGTTAATAATGATAAAAATGAAAGTAGGTATCTTTTATATGAGAATCACATATAAAAGATACAAACATCATTTTCTTTAATATCTTCATCAACATCTTAGACATGAGCATGAAATTGAAATATGAAGATTAGAAATACTCAAATAATATAATGAATATAATATTTTTTCATAAGAATATCTCATTTTCTCAAATCAGAATCTTTTATATATGATTCTCATATAAAAAATACCTATTTTCATTTTTATTGTTATGCTGTTTTTATTGTTACGACAGAGTACTCCGTACTCCGTACAGAGGATTAACATTTATCGAGATCATCTGACGTCATACGAAGCAATAGAGATTAGTAGAGCCAGATCTCAACATTGCTTGCGGGTTAATTGCTTTGGAGGTGTAGCAGGAGGTTCTGGATCTTCAGGAGGTGCAACTGGAGGTTCAAGAGCAGCAAGGAGGTCTATCTTGATAGAGAATAATAAAGAATAGCGCGTACGAGAATAATAAGAATGAAGACAATAAGAATCTTCTACGGAGTATTTGTATGGGGATGATTGAGAACGCGCCACCCCGGATTGATGGTTAGAATGCCACTAAAATATTAGGGTGGAACTACCGAAAATTGAAGGTCATACCAGCGTAGTAAACACTCTGTACTGTACCTGGGTGGCCCTCTCACTCCCACTCCTCAAGGACTCTTCGCAGATGAAAACTGTGACAGTTGGCCTGTCCGCTTCGTCTAGAGTTGATGTGAACATTCCCTGACTATTGGAATATCTTTCCGTAGTTTCTTTGCCTAGGCGTTGACTCTTCACGATGCATCTGCTGAATAAACAGAGTGGACGACGACCACGTTGCTGTAGGTAGTTGGAGATGGGTAACACTGTTGGAAACTAATTGGCATATTCCTCCATTGCTAGGGCATGACTTTGATATAGAGTAATAGGGAGACTTATTTAGCACGCCTTCGGATCCAAGGTGTCCGGAAATTTAAACGGCGATTTCGAGCATTATCTAGTTACCAGATGAACATCGATTAGCGGAGTTCTTCACGCCATGGCCCCCTTGAGCTTATTCCCTCCCCCGGTACCGTGGACAGCGGATATATCCATATCCCATGTACATACACCGAGTGCTAATGGTTCTCCAGCGGTTCGCCAAGGACGTAGTGGCTTCTCCTTTGCGCAGAAGATGACATTTGGTTAAACTGGCCTTGCTAGCCACATTCCTTTCTTCCATGGAGATTGTTACCGTTCTTGATGGCGATCCGTAGACCTGTATGGCACACCGCAAGCTTGCAGAAGCATAACGCTGGTGATTGTCCACCATGTGGAGCCACATTGTCAGGGACTTCACGTGTTGTGGATAGCACAGTACATTACGTGGATAGATACGGTCTGAGGGGACTTGATATAAAATGCACCCTATGAAGCCACTTAATGAATCAATGTCTGTAAACAAATCGTTCTTACTTGGTCTGCTACGCAAATATTTCTTATGGATAACATACATACCTCACTATCCTTGACGCCTAACTGTAAGGTGTAGAAGAGGCTAGGCTCCAATAAGTGGTAGCCACCGCAGGCCACACGCTGTTAAAGCCGTTTATACCAGCCATAGGTGCGGATACTGAGCCTGTAGAATACTGAGCCTGTAGAATACTGAGCCTGTAGAATGACTCTATTTATATGGATCTCTGTATTGGACTCTGTGGTGTCGTTGATTTTAAGCTATGTGGAGGCCGACATGGATTGCACGAGCCTCACGATCCACATATGCGGCTCAACGCCGATCCCGCGCAAGGCATACTGCTTAACCATGCAAGTAGAAGTGATACTGGGAGGATTCTCTATCTTAAAGATCTACTCATGATGATCTTACGCTCATTTCGTATCCACATAGCCAGTTCCAGTTGTTTGGCGGAGGCCTGATTGCCCAGCCAACCATGCACCATGAACCGCGTAGAGAGTATTGCAAATTCATATCTATCTGGGGAGACAAATGCACTCGATTCAGTGAAGCACAAACATCACCCCTATATTTCGCCGTTGAGAGGAATGGCGGCAATTTGCGTTTTGAATCACAATAACAACAACCGATATACCACTGCAATTTCGCACCCTCTGGTCGATTAGGGGTTACTCCGCTGCATTCCGCGACGATATTGATACCTACGGGATCCCCGCGACGAGCTCATCAATGCTCGCATGTCTACAATATAATATACAATTAGCTTACACGGTTATACGGATATTTCAAAAATCCTCATACAACCTCCCGTATGGCCTATACCCATTTTTACCCATACAAATTGCGTCCTAAAAAGTGGGAGGCAGCTTCCACATCTCGCAACAGAAGGCAAAACAAACATGACCTACCCGATGCGGTAACCATGCCTGCCAAATGAAGGGGTAAGTTCACCATGAGGGAAGCAACGACAGCGGATTTTCAGGCCAGAGCTCCTCCGATATCCTGGATCAATTGCCGTATTTGGCAGGTTATGAGCCCCCGGGTGCCTTCCCTCGCTATCCGTGGGAGGTAAACATAAAAGCCGGCGTCCCGCTCCCATCTTTTTTCTTCCTCTTCTCTTTTCTCCTTTCTCTCCCCATCACGTCTGTGACTTTTTGCTGCCCCTATCTTCACTCACGTGATTGACCATTGCTCCGGGGCATCTCCATACCATACCATAACAACAGAGATATAACGTATATCTCTCTTTACCTTCAGACTGTTTAAGAGATATAACCTTCTTCCTTCTCCTCCTCCTCCTCCTCTCTCATATACTCCTTTGATTTTTGATTTTGTGTTTGCCTTTGCTTTTTCTTTTTTTGTCTGCTTCCTTTTTGCTGTTTTCCTGTTTCTTGACGCCCCTTCTTTCGTTATTGTGTAGTAGCCATGCCAGGCCTACACATTCCGGGCATCCCCACTCGGCCAAACGACAAGGCCGCTAGGAAGCGCAATGGGCCGGCCTTTACAACCTTCCCCCATCGCGTGGCCTACAAAGACGTAAGTATATCACACTCGTTTAGTGATTCTGTTGGTTCTTCGATACGTTCATCTGCTGTTGCTTCGTCGTCGTCTTCTTGCTCTTACTCTTCTTGCTCTTCTGCCTCTTCTTCTGTTGAGTTCGTTCCTCGTCCTGTGGTTGCCGTCCCTCGCTCTTCGGCAAGCACTTCCACCCGCTACGCTCCTCTTGTCGTCTCCCGTTCTCGTCCTCAAGCTGGTGAGGTTGCCCGCCCCTGTACCCCTATCCCTTCTCCACGGTTCTCCACTCGTTCGAAACTGCAGCCTCTATGTTCCTCTCGCTCTTCTCCGTCGATATCGACCACTTCTTCCCAGCCTTGCCCCTTCGTTATCCCCCGTACCCGTCCTAGAGCTGGCGATGCCCCAATTCCCTGTTCCCGTTATTCCGCTCGTTCCCCTCCCCTTACTCGCCCCTCTGGCCCTACTCCCTGGTCCAGAGACTCCACTCTCTCAAGACCCCAATCCCTCTACAATTCCACTCGTTCCCCTCCCCCGGCCCGCCCTTCTGGTCCTATTCCCTGGTCCAGAGACTCCACTCTTTCAAGAACCCATTCCCTCCGCAATTCCACTCGTTCTCCCCCTCCAGCCCGCCCTATCCCTCCCTCTGCATATTCCACTCTTTCAAAACTCCAGCACCTTCAAGTA
>NW_003101649.1:0-36677 GCF_000003855.2 Blastomyces gilchristii SLH14081 | reverse complement strand
CTAGCACTTCCATTCGTTCTGATTCATTCCCTTCCACTCGTTGTTTTATTGCTGCTGCTCTCAAAGCAGTTACCATCCGCTCCTCACCAGCTACCACTGCCTCTCATGTTTCCACCTCTACCTCCGCTCGTTCATCTTCCACCACTTCCACTCGTTCTGCTTCACTCATTTCTTCTCCCCCTCCCCCTCCCCCTCCCGTTCGTTTTAACTGTGCAGGTGACCGTCTCGAGGCTGTCCGCGAAGTCATCCGCCGCCACCGCCGGGAGCACGCGCAACTGTGTGCTGACAGTTCGAGTGCTTCAAAAGCCGTTTCTTCCAGCCATGGATCTGACAATGGCAGTGCCCGTGCTCGCACCTCCTGTCGACGAAACGTTAAGCCGGCTAAATCAGTCCAGTTCGGAGGCGTCACGGTCCACGAAGTCAATACATGGATTAAGCCGGGTGTACATACCCAGCGAGACCCCACGACAATCGTCGGCAAATTGGTTGGCTGGTCTGTCACTCCCCTGGAGGAACCGGAGGACGACGAAGACTGTAAGTATACGACTTACTGGGGTGGACAAGTAAGTCAACTTACGCACGCTCATTTACCCGGAAAACCCTGCGGACGCTCTTTTTGCTCCTGGAACGACCTCGCCAACGTTCGGAGAGACCTTTGTAGGGTCGCTCGTCTGGAACCCGACAATCCTTACACGTCGATCCGGACTCGCCTTGTTTTCGAAGAGTTCAACAGAAGAAGAGAAAATATGAGAGGGCACGGACATTTCCTTCTGTGATTTGAAGTGCCCTTCTCACCAAAAAAATTTTAAAAACGAAAAATCATCCTAAAGTATCTCGGACGACAAGTCCACTTCCGTTTTCGCACATTCTTTTAGTGATCACACTTGATATACATGTTCTGCTGTGTTCTGGCCTGTTTTGCGTTTTCAGTTTCGCTCTATTCGTCCTTCCTGTTTCGTTTGCTTTTTTTCTTTTTTTTTTTTTTTTTTCACTTCCCTTTGCTTCCCCCTACCTCTCCCCGTCATCTTTACTAACACGGTTTCCTAGGCGGGCGGGTTGGTGGAAGCCTAACGGTAGGTCGCTTTTGGAACTGCTGACTGGACAGGATAGTTAACGTACACGAATGGTGGCTACCGCTTGTGCACATTTTGGTATATCCTATCAACCCTATCGACTTCGGAATCTTCTGCTAACTTTCTCATCTGCAGGTCAGGTATACCGCGCCTCGATTGGCAGGATTTGTGGTAGCGCAGGATTTACCGCGACAACGTAAACCCACCCAAGCCCTTGCCCATAAATTTTCAGGAGCATCCTAACGGCTTTGTTCCAACGTGTTTATAGGTTAGGGTCGTTTTCTGTTCCCCCGCCGGTCGCCTCGAAAGATATCTGAATGGTGGCACCAGAGCTGCCGTATTCAGGTAAGTCGGCGCTCACTGTTCTCTTCTCCCTCTGTCTCTGCCATCATTGATTGCAAAGGCTGAACGTTAGTCACAGCTGTAGTGATAGATCTTCTTGAAACAGGTTTGCTTTCCCCGACCTATTGCCCACTTACTTTTGGGGTTTCTCTTAGGTAAAATATTCGGTAAGCATATATTATCCTTCCACCGGATTTTTAACGATTATTAACATGCTTGCAGACTCGATCCGCCTTTCAATCCACGCCGGATTGCATGCTTCTAGAGCTTATGGTGGCAACGTATCGGTCCCCGCAAGGTCAGAATTCCCCAACACAACTCGTAGTTTGGGCATGGAACTTATCATAACCAAAGGCGGCATGCAGAAATATACGCTTCGGAGCGTCAAGGGATATGGAAGATCATGGGATTATACGCTCCGGAGCGCAGTGGTGGCCCAGGAAAGCCCTTCGAACGGTCAGTCTTGTATAACCTGTTATGCTACAACGTCATCCTAACCATGTCTGTTGTAAAGGAATGGTAGACGACCAACGGGATTATACGCTTTGGAGCGTCGTGGTGGCTAAGGAGAGCCCCTTGAAAGGTCAGTCCTCTAGAATCCACTTTGTCACAATGCCATCCTAACCCCACCTGTTGTAAAGAAGCGAGATCAACGGGCATATACACCTCGGGGCGTCGTGGTGGGTAAAGGAAGTCATTCGAGCGGTAAGTCTCCTATAACCCCTTTGTGCCTAACTACGCCTTTCGCAGATACCGAACCGACCAAATTACGCTTCGGAGCGTCGCGGGCTACGGAGGAGAAGGGGCTATACGCTTCGGAGCGTAGTAGTGGCGAATGAAAGCCCTTCGAACGGTCAGTCTTCTAACCCTTCTAACCCATCATACCACCATCGTCCTAATCATGCCTCCTATAAATAATCGACTGAATTGCGCTTTGGAGCATCGCGGGCTACGGAGGAGAAGGGGCTATACGCTTCGGAGCGTAGTGGTGGCGAATGAAAGCCCTTCGAACGGTCAGTCTTCTAACCCGTCTAACCCATCATACCACCATCGTCCTAATCATGCCTCCTATAAAGAATCGACCGAATTGCGCTTTGGAGCGTCGCGGGCTACGGAGGATAAGGGACTATACACTTCGGAGCGTAGTGGTGGCGGATGAAAGCCCTTCGAACGGTCAGTCTTTTATGACATCCATGCCACAATCCCATTCTAACAACAATCCTCGCAGATATCGAACCGACCGAACTATACGCTTTGGAGCGTTGCGGGCTACAGAGGATAAGGGGTTATACGCTTCGGAGCGTAGTGGTGGCGGATGAAAGCCCTTCGAACGGTCAGTCTGCTGACCCCATCATACCGCAAAGTCATACTAACCATGCCTCCTATAAAGAATCGACCGAATTGCGCTTTGGAGCGTCGCGGGCTACGGAGGATAAGGGGCTATATGCTTCGGAGCGTAGTGGTGGCGGATGAAAGCCCTTCGAACGGTCAGTCCTTTATGACATCCATGTCACAATCCCATTCTAACAACAATCCTCGCAGATATCGAACTGACTGAACTATACGCTTTGGAGCGTTGCGGGCTACGGAGGATAAGAGGTTATACGCTTCGGAGCGTAGTGGTGGCGGATGAAAGCCCTTCGAACGGTCAGTCTGCTGACCCCATCATACCGCAAAGTCATACTAACCATGCCTCATAAAGAATCGAGCCGACCGGGTATACGCGTTGGAGCGTCGTGGTGACTACAAATCAATGGGGTTTGGCGCTTCGGAGCGTCGTGGTGGCTAAGGAAAACTCACAAACTGGTAGGTCCGGCCTTTTCACTGATATCTCAATGTTCATCCTAACCAATGTCTCCTATCAAGAATCGAACCGAACCGATCGAATATACGCCTCGGAGCGTCATGATGGCTATATATAGCCAGGAACACGGTGAGTATTCCCTGCTATCGAAGTAGTAATCGCGATCTAATCAGCTTTCGTAGGTTCATATGACTACAGGGGGTCTACCCGGGCGGTGGGTGGGAGGAGTAGACCAGTTTCGGCCAACTTTTCATTTTCTTTCCGTTTTTTGTATGCTTTTTGTATTCGGCTGCCATTAAGGCCGTTGTTTAGTGGTCGTTTCATTCTTTTATTATTATTACCTTGTAGCTTACCGAAATCGCAAATATGCTGTGTTCCTCTCCGTCAACCATCCTTTGTAGTTTCAAGCCCCGGTTGGTGCATTTGAATGGGATATGTGTTAGAATCCATGTCATGCCCCCATCAACAATTGAACACCAATAGGATGGGCTTTTAATTGTACGAGGGAAAACCTCCGCGCGTGAAAAATAGCTGTTTTAATACGCGGAATGAGAATAATGTTGGATGTCTGAGTGGTTATAGGAGGTTATCATACTCTGTAACTAGTGACTTTCTAAGGTTCTGTGAGGTTGGTCAATAGGAAGGACAGGGCATTCCAATTGCAGGTGGGGGTAACTTTGGAACCCGGACACCAGAGCAGCGGGGTGGGGTGTTAGGATAAAGGGTGGAGGAGTTGAGACATTGATATGTATTATTTGAGAGACTAATAATAGAAGTAACTATGCAACTATTAGTGGTGGTGTTTGAAAAGCTGTAATCCTGCGTAGGTGTAGTTAACAGATTTGGAGCTCACCAGGCGCAGTTAACTAGTTAGTTAAGTTACCCTAACTAGTTATGGGAAAAGAACTCGGTGCCTAGCCTATCTACACGCCAAGCCCCCAAAGGCAATAAGCGGGCGCTAGAAAGTTTCTTATATACGGAATAAAACTATGATGATATACTACAATAGACGATTTCACTTATTATGTTACGGAGAAGCCTATAATCGTCTGTTTGTCATTCAAGATAACCTCCCCCAAAATGCACCTACTAGCACCATGTATCTAGAAGATAAAAACTTTCCTCAAAAGCTTAGGTAGACAAGGGGGGAAGAAAACAGATTAAATCGGGCAGAATAACAATAATGGAAGAAGAAAAGAGGAAACATGATAACAGCTTCTATGATAAACCCTTAGATCTATTGCCCATGGATCTCCCGCGGGTAGTCGCCCCAAGGTGAGGCTGGTGAGGACAGTGAGGACAGCGAGGACACATCACCAGGGTTGGAGAAGTCCTCAATCACGGCGTTGCTGATATACGGCTCCGGACTCTGGATTTGGAACCCGGGTGGATAAACAACCTTAGAATTTGGCTTTCGCTTGAAACATTTGCTGCCGCCTCGTTGATAGTCGAGGCCGACATACGCGTCAATTGCCTTCAGCCCGTTGGCGAGACAAGCTGGGTCATGTCCCCGCTGGATGAGTGTCTTGCCACTCTTATCATAAAGATATAGCACACCAATCTCAGCGAAAAGCTCGATATCTGCAGATTTGGAGTAGTGTGTTGGCCAACAAGAATCCTTTGCTTTGGCAGTTCGGAAGGTCTCGCTCGCATAGAATCCTCGGTCAATGCAGTGGCTAGCCTCATGCATATATACACTATCTTGCGCTTCGCCGAAGATCATGACCATATTCCAGGGGAGAACAGCGGCACCACCAACAGAGCTATGTTCGAAGGCAATAAGGTGAATCATGTGGCTCCGCAATCCTGGTGGCAGCTGGCCAACTCGCCTGATCACATCATCCAATGACTGCTGTGCATCAGAACAATGACAGATTACCCAGGGGTCTTGGTCCGGGCAGTCTTCGTAGGTGACATTAAAGACATTAAGACGCCTAGGTTCGCACCGGGGCCTCAGGTCATCATTTGACCTCTGTGCCCGAGCCTCATTCCAGCAAAATTCGGGATAGCCCTTGAACTTTGGCCAATACACAACTTCTGCAGGCCTAGAGCCTGGCACGGGATCCGTGTTGAGTACTTCTATTCCGGCTGAAAACAGAACACTTCTAATACATTTATTAACCATCACAATTTTTCTAATGGGGGATGGGAAAGGGGCCGGGGAGGACATGAGCTCTCTTTACCTGTACTTCACGAGTTCGGGCGCTTTCTTGTCCGGGCACTGGCCTGGTGCATCCCACCTCTGATCCAGAATTGCTCCAAGGACTTTGAGTTGATTGCTCATGCAGCTTGCATCAAATGGGGGAGTGCCTTTGACAAGCTTCAAATATGCCGCGACTGCAAACCCTTTCTCTACTGCATCTCCCAATGACCCATCCCGCTTCAAGGACTCCGCAGCACGTGTATCAGCCACGCAGGTATCGGCATTAACAGCGTTCAAAAAGGTTTCATAGGGAACCCCAGGCCCACCAACCCATAGTGCTGCCAACGCTGCTTTGAGGCCATCAGCTGGGCGAAAATATCCTCCCAACATCACGGAATGCTTGTTATGCCACCTGAAGCTCAGGCCTCGTTCGATATTTGCATTGAGAAGGTCAGAGATCACACCGCGGGCACTTGATGGGAGGCGGCCAAGTAAGTCAAAGGTAGCTTCTCTGCTAATCTCTGCCTTGGCGCAGTGGCCAATAACCCAGGGCTCAGGACACTAAGGTGCAAACTCGGGTTAGGCAACTGAGGGTACGTGAACTGATGAGGGCCACACATGTAGGAGAGAATTGAAGGGGTTCGCACATCGGCATAAGTGACATTGTAAACGGAGAAGTCAGCTCTACAGTAGTGTCGACTCTCCTTCTCGTAATAACTCGCAGTCCAGGTACTATCTGGCGGAAGCCCTTGTTCAACTGTAAAAGTAGAGATGGTTAACGTATAGCTCACCAACGCTACATTACTAAGATCTGCTTGACGGAGGCCGGGGATGGTTTACTCTCATATGTGGTCCATTTCTTATAAGTATACTTCTGCGGAGCGGGTAGGCTAGCGTCGAAGGTGGAATCAAAATCGAGGACATTTTTAACAAGTGGATCTTTGATGATCTGGGCACTTGCAAGCCCAAGCAACATCAACGGGCATAGTAAAGAGAGGACGACCATCTTGCCCTGCTAGGCAAAAGGAGACGGCAAGCACTTGCCTTTGACGGATAACAATGTCCAAAAGTAAAGGATAGAGTGTGTAAGGAATGGCAGAAAAGTTGGATTCAGAGCGGGCCCAGCTGGGTATATATGCATTTTCCATACATGCTGAGATTGCACGAAGCAGTGCAGGGTAGGATGCCCACCCCATTTTGCATTACGACCGTTGAGATGTCCATCGAATCCTCCGTAAGTTTAGAATCTCAAAGTCGCCGCAACGGCCAACACCAGCAGGCAGCATGGCGGTCTAGTAGAAGGTGTAGTGAGAGCTTCCGAACTTGAGTAGCTAGGATTCTAGCAGTGCGACACTGTCAGAATATGAGGTTGGGGACCCGGTGTTCCTCAAGGATTGCTGCTTTCTTGTTTAGTAGCCCAATGGGGCGTTCCCTCATCACTTGCTGACGGGGCAAGTTGAGAATAATTATGGCTGCATCAATATGTCTTGTATCCCCATATAGTCACAAGAACGTCAGCGCCTTGTGGCCTGCGTGGAGTCATCTGGACAAGCGAAGGAGTGCCTTGAAACACCCATCCTTGCTCCAACTTCGCGTATTCGCTAGGCTGTATTATTATTGAGGGATCAAGAGCGATAACCTAAATATCTCGGAGCCTTTTGAACAATTGACAGGCGCAGCGGACCCTGCGGAGAGTTCATTCATTGTTCCTGGTGAGATCCATCAGATTCAGCAGAATGTTTGAACCGCACGGGATCCGATTTCGAAATTCAAACAGGGATCTACCGCGAGTTTATAGCAGGGTCTCAATTCCGAGCCTGCCGAGATCAACAGTCTTGAGAAACCGAAAATATCCAAAGTGCAAGTGTCTGGATCATTATTTGCAGCAGGAGAATGCACGAGTTCCATGGAGAAAACAGCGGCCGTTACCAGAATTTCCCGCTAACGTTAACTACCAAGGAACGTGGCGTTTTAAGTTAAATTTGAAGCCTGAGTTCTGCCGGAGTAAGGAGTACAGGGGTCCATAGTGCCGCAGCGGGAGCGTCCGGTTCTTCCGTTGCTTATTATTATATATTATTCTTGAAGGCGTTGATGGATGAGAAAGAGCATGGAGGCCGAAGCTAGATTCTGTAGCAGTTGGGCCCGAGATAGTCTCGGCAATAATACGAGGACTTTCGATTGATGCCCTGCATAGGGCTAGTGATTAACTACGCTGCGTAGACGTCTCAAACCCGAAGATTCCTGAGAAGGCCTGGTCTTTTTATGAAAATCCTCCATCCATTGCTCTGATAGCTATGAAACCAGACAACGCAGCGGGATACGACATTATTGGAGCTGGCTGGCAGATAACTTATTCCCCTGACGGGTAACTTATCGTTGTCAATTGACAGCACACCGTCCTCAAAGGCGATATCCGACCAAGTTCAACAGCTTCAAAAGACCGAGTATCCTTCAGCATCGGGCTGGGGTCATTGTTCAGCGGCCTGTTGATGGACAGAACCAGGAACGCTTGCCGAAATTACATGGCGGGTCTCAAAATCCAGGGTTTTATTAGCTCCATCCAACCTTGTCTTATCCCAAGTTAATATCCAGCAAAGAATACCCTGTCGCAACTGGGTGGCCCCTGTCAGGTTCATACGCAGTAGGCTTCGAAATCACTCCGTCTTTGATCCTATGTACGCAGTATGAACCATGGTGTTGTCTTCCCTCGGATTGCCAAGGATAGCCCTCGCCATCTCGTCTACTCCGTAGACAGCTGTGACTGGCTACCATCAGATAGTGAATGCGATGGTTTGGATGGGATATTCCATTCCAAAGCCTGCCAGACGAATGTTCGAGTCTTCAAGACCCAAAAATCACGAAGCATGGAGTCAGTGGCTGCCTGCTGAAGAATATCGTCAGCTCCGTCCCGGATGCCAACTGCCTCACTCTCAGGCTCGTGCATGAACTGACTGCCCTTCGAACCCTTGTTGGACCTGCTTTCATAGCTTCGTTGGTCATCCCTAGTATGACGCGAAGCTCCTGGCGCGCTGGTCAAGGGGTCCGTGGTTGCAACATCATGAACACCACCTCACGGACACCGCCCATGTCGCAACGGTCCTCGCGGATGCATCTCTTGCTGTTTATTCGTACTATGTTTCTTATCGTCACTGTACTGCTGTTATTTCTGTTCGAATACTTCTCCAGCCTGCCCAGTTTCTTAGTAGTCTATGAAATGGTTATAACAGGTTGGAACTTGATCATTAGCCTATAAAATCCTAACGGAATGCCTGAGAATCCTTGCAGAAGGTAGGGTACCCTCTTCCCATCCATCCTCCACAAGTTCAGCCGCGCTATTACCCCATCAAACAAGGCAGAGAAATGTGTCCGTGTCGGAGGATTACATTGTGTCTCTCGACCTGCTAGAAGGAACATACTGTGTAGCTGCTCCCCGGCACTAGTTCCTTCGGTGCTCCTCAGAACCAAAAATGGCTGTTATATCAACACGATTCAGCTGTTCGTGGTCCGCGTTCCGTGTTCGGGAGCTGTCAAGTCCCGTATCTCGCTCAGGATTTGGGTTTGGGTTATATTTCCTCCGTGAGAAGAGGTATCCGTTCTAAAATTTGTCCTGAGAAGCTGCAAAAGCCATATCTGTCGAGAAATCCGCTGATTTCGAGGAGATCGTGGTACGCTCCTTGAGAGGCACGCCTGCGAATGATGCTCGGAATATTCTGTTCCAATGCCTGCTTTTCAAAGTGTTGACAACATTCGGCGACTAACATGATTAGTTTTCTCTCTTCTCATGGAGAAAGTAGAGAAACAGACTTTCGTGGGAGCAAACTATATCAATGTAATTACCGTGCTTTTCTTCTAGCTTCTGCATCTATAGAAACGCGCACATACTACGGACATTTCAATATCCGCGGAATATTCGCCCCTACGTCATCTCCCCCAGTATATTACCTCTCGCATCGGGTGTATGATTGGAACAGCGGCAAATTAAAGGGCGATGCTCGGTCATATTGCACGACTGCGATCCTCAATACGAGCACGAAAAGAGAGTTGAATGGAGTACCTGCTCCATACCAAATGGACTCCAGGCGAGTTTGGGCAGTGCAGTGCGGATATGAGTGAAGTACTCGCGCCAGACATGTTGTTTCTATCATTTTTTATAATCTCCACATTTTTCCTTCGCTTTCTTCTCTTTTCTCTTCTCTCTCTACGACGGATGTGAGTGCATGATCGCCATCCCATTTCCACATAATCCTATCAGTCGTTCATTCCCAGCACAGGTATCGGTTGCGGGACCAATCGAGATAAGAAACCAAGAGCACTGCTTTGGTTTATTTTGCTCTGCTCTGCTCCACAGCTTTGTAATGTTCCAGATCATTAAAGAGAGCACCCGGTGTTGTGCGGACAGTAGAATGTGGTTTAACATCTTAGCAGCAAGCACACTCCAAATAATTCAATCAAGGACAATTAGATTTTAGTCTATGACTCCCTCTATTTCTATATGTCCCAGATAGATAGGTTCCCACCCACGATGTGTTGCCTAGGTAAATCCAAGTCAGTTTTTCCAAGCTCATGAATGACCCAGCTTTCCAAGAAAACCCAATGAGCAGGATATGGAGCCTTTTGGCCTGATATAGTGCGTACGTACTGCTAAGGAACTAAATAGAAATTTCAGATTAATAAACCGTCTATGTGTTCGTTCTTAAAAGAAGAAATAAATTTCCCAAATTTCATCTCCACATCTCATCTCGTCCTCGAATTAGAAATACTCAAGACCAATATATCCGTTGCGCCAACAGCGGTCAACTTATCCATGACCGTGGCGATGGACTTCTTCTCTACCATGGAGCTTACCGCAACCCACCCAGCGCCTTCGATGGGGGTTATTGTTGGTGCGCGGTTGCCAGGGGTGATCTCGCATGCCGCCTGTAAGAGGGGGCGCGGGACGTTGTACTGGCAAAGGACGTATTTTTTGGCGGCTAGGGGGAGAGAAGGCATCTAGTCAGAATTCATTTCGTCCCAAAATATTTGATAGTACAAATAGGGAAGTTAGGGGGATAGATGTTGGGAATACTCACTGATGACACCACGTATTCTGGATTCGATGAGACTAACAAGTTCGTGATTTGTGTTTCGGGATTTGACGAGGACGGCGGTGCTGTCGACGACTGTGCCGATGGGCCTTAGCCCTGCGGCTTTCATGGTTTCACCCGATTCTAGGGGAAGGAGGAGTTAGGGTATTTAACCTCGAGGAGTTTGAAAGGGTGCAACCTGAGCGCAATCAGGGGGGGGGGGGGAGGGAGAGAAGAAAAGAAAGAAATAAGAAGATGGTAACACACCAACTAAATCCACAATCCCATCCGCAACACCCAGGGCACATGCAGCTTCTACACTCCCACCAACGTATTTAACCTTCGTAGTCGGCGTCTCCTTGCCCTCCAACTTTGTAAAATACGCCTGCGTCAGGCCCGTAAAGCTCGTGACGACATTCTTCCCAACCAATTCCTTTGGATCCGTTATGGATCCCTTCTCGGGGACCTGGACTTGCAATTTGCACCCGCCGAATCCCAGATCGAGCATCTCTTCTAAACCGGATACCTTACCTGGCAGGAGATTGGCGTCATGTTCAGCTACTTGGTCACGACCGGTGATGCCCAGATCGACACCGCCCTCGCCGACGAAGGTGGGAATATCAGCTGCGGGGAGGAAAATGAGGGCAATTGGGAGGTTTTTCACTAGGGCGATGTCAAGGCGGGTTTCGCGGCGGAATTGGATGTCAGAGCCCACAAGGAGGTCAATGGCGGCTTGCTGGAGACGACCCTCTGTTGTGGATTGTTAGAAGTGTCTATTTCGTTGTAATTGAAGGGGGTCCCAGATATGATGTTGTTGGGGAGGGAGTGATTGACTTGCTTTTGGGGATCGCGAATCGTAACCGGCCTTCTAGACTTGCATTTATTTAGTAAACTCCCATATAGAAGAAGCAGACATAGACAATGCGCTTACTGATTGACAAGATCCATGTTGCTGGAGGAGGAAGATATGCGGAAAAAGTGCGGGTGTTAAACTGAGGGGGTGGTTTTTCCCTCGTTTGAGGGAGGAGAAGGATTACTGTACGCTAGTATAGTTATAACTACTCCGTGGAGCCCGCAAAATATCAATAATGCAGAAGTTATCTCAGAAGCTCAGCCACTGCCCAGGATATTGCTGTTTAACAGTGAATCAATGATTAGTCACTCTTTGAAGCTAACTCAATAGATCAGATCTCATGATTTTTACAATTATTCCATGCAGTATGCCAGTATCATACTATTCAGTATCTAAGAAGAAACAGTTTTTATTTATTAGTAACACAGAAACAATTTACTTCATTCTATTTATAAGTGAGAATAATAAATTAACTTTATCTATTCATTCTATATTATTTTAGAGTCTAGAATAATTAATATTCTCATGAGTTGAAATAATATTAATTGTTTTTTTCAACTTTTTTTTTTTTTTTTTTTTTTTGTGATTTTGATTAAAGTATCAGATTTTAAAGTTAATTCATATAAATATAAAGAATATTTTAATATTTTAATAATTTCAAGTTAGAAAAGCAATTATTTTTAATAAAATATATATGTATTAAATATTAATTTTTTTTAAGATAAAAATTATATATTTCTATTTTCAATTCTCCAGCTAAATATAAACAGAATTTGAATTCTCAAACTTCTGTTAAGATTAGAGAATTGAGAAATGACTCTGATAATAAACTAGATATAATGTAAGCAGTTGAGATTTCTACTTTTCAGAATAGTTATAATCTACTATCTGATGATAGTGATTAGATACTACTCTACTCTCTTTTAGTATGAATATATAATAAAAACAATAAAAAAAGTTTAAAAACTCTTCAAAAATCACATTTATTTAAAATAATGTGAATAGAAACTCAAATTGCATTTATTCTTATCTTCAAATTGTATTTGAATAAAAAGTTAATTTTATACTGCTTCAGAAGCTGAATTTTAATACTGAGTAAAAATATGTCATTTCTCATTCAAGCTACTACTGCTTTATATCTCAAAAGTCTGAGATAAAGTTAAGAGTAGTGATCTATGAAAGAAAGAGATTAAGATATTAATTTAATCTAAGATTTAATATCATGTCTGACTCTGATATTCTGATGAATAATATTATAGATAAAGAGAATGAGTTTGATACTATACAGCTTATAAATATCTATAATGAAAAATCATTGAAGAAAAATAATAACATCTGAATAATTAATAGAGAGTTTCTGAACATAACTTTATCAAGAAACTCTATAATTGTAGAAGATTTCAATGCACATCATCTCTGATAAAATTCAGAATGTAAAAGAGCAGTAAGAGCTGATAATCTGATTAAATGAATCTTTGAGTATTTAATAGATTTAGTTAACAAGTCTGATTAATAAACATTCTTTAAAAAAGATATGAAACAGAAATCTATTATAGATCTAATCTTTATATCATAAAATCTAATGAAAAGAAGACTTGTAAACTGATTTATTAATTCAAATGAGACATCAGAATCAGATCATGAGATTATTCAATTTAATATTAAACTGAGTAAAGAATAAATGAGTGAAAATCCTCTTCTTTTTAATCAGTTTAACTTTGAAAAAGCTGACTGAAAGATAGTTGAAGAAAGTATAAAACTGTTAAAATCTGAAAGACAGAGTGAGCTATATTGAAATTCTGATCAAGATATCTCAAATGAAATGCTTAAGAATAGAGTGAAGCTCATTACATCTATTATTCTAGTAAGTATTAAAGATAATATTTCAAAGAGAAAGTCTTCTGAGTATTCAAAATTTTAATGAAATGAGAATATTATATCTAAAAGAAAACAATTAACTACTGTTAGAAGAGATTGAAAGAATGATATAATTTCTGATAAAGAGTTCAAAGCAGTCAGAAATGAATATTTTTCAGATATTAAAAGAGCTAAAATAGACTGCTAAAATAAATTTCTTAAAGAAGTATAAGAAAAGAAAGTTTTTAAAGCTTTTAACTATATTAAAACAAGAAGTATAGTAAAACTTTCAATCTTAGAATATAAGTTTCAGAATAAATTATATACAGCAAACTCTTTTAAGAAAAAATATTAAGCTTTTATAAGAACTCTCTTTCAAAACTCATCAGATTCAGATTCAGAGAAAGAGAATATATCACTTCTTAAATATATTAATAAAAATGACTGAGAATGATCTGATCTTACTTAAGATAAATTAGAGTTAGCTATCTTCTCAAGTTCAGTTAAAACTGCTGCAGGACCTGATTCAATTAATCACTTAATTATTTAAAATATATACTTCTACTTAAAGAATGAATATTTTAAGCTCTTTTTCAATCTCTTGAAAAATGAATATTATTCTGAATGCTGAAGAGAAGTCACTGAAGTAATTCTTATAAAATTTAATAGAAAAACTTCAATTTCTAAGTTATATAGAGTAATATCTCTATTGAACTATTTAGAAAAGATTTTAGAAAAGATAATAGCTACTTAACTATCTTTTATAAGCTCTATCAGTAATTCTCTTTTATTCAGTGAATAAATAAGAGATAGAAAACAGTGTTCTATAATTAATACTGTTCTCTCAGTTATTTATAATATTTAAATAGCAAAGTATGAAGATCTGGTCTCAACTGCAGTTTTTATTAATATAAAAGAAGTATTTAATCATATTTCAAAGTCAAAGTTAATTCAGATATTAAAGATGTTAAAACTATCACTTTCTCTAATAAAATGAGTTAACTGTTTTATATTTAAAAGAATTATACAACTTTTCTTTGATAAAATGAAATAAGACAAGACTGAGATAAAAATAGAAGTACTGCAAGAATCTTCAATCTTACTTATTTTATTTATAATATACACTGTATATCTATTCAAAAATAGAAATATGAGAATAGTGTGATTTCTGAGTTATATAAATGATATTAATCTAATCTACAGCTTAAAAACTATTAAAAAGAATTTAAAAGTGATTGAAGAAGTTGTAAAGAAAATCTTTATTAAAACAGATATCAATTAAATTTAATTTAATATGAATAAAACTGAGTTAATTCATTTCTTTTCTAAATTCAATGAGAAAGAACTATCTCTAACTCTTTTAAATAGAGAGATTAAACTCAGTGTAAATGTCAAATAATTAGAAGTATAATTAAACTTCAAGTTGAATTTTAAATATCACATTTAACAAAGAATTGTTAAGATAGAAAGACTATTGAATAATATAATCAGACTATTAAATACAGAGAGAGGTCTATTCTTCCAGACTATGAGACAGTTATATATAGTCTGTATTACATCAGTAGCTGATTATGAAGTTCAAGTTTAATGAAATAATCAAGAGAATTTCACTGAACTCTTTCAAAGTCTGTAAAACAAAGTCTTGAGAAGAATTCTGAGAGTATTTAAATCATCTTCTATTAAAGCAATGAAAATTGAAGCTTCAATTCCTTCTTCTACTATTAGATTTGAAAAGATCTGTATAAACTATACTCTGAGAGTTATAAAGATAAGCTTAAATTATATAATCAGAGAAAGAGTCTCTTCTTCATTTTCATTAATTAACTCTGAAAATGAACTGAATTAAAATAGATTTCTTGATTAGAATGAAAATAATTCTTCAAAGAAAATATCTTCTCAACTGTACAGACTATACTCTCTGATTAAAAATTAATTTTCTTCTTTAAATATTGAAAAAGTTGATCATGAGAAGTTATCTCTCTGAAGAGAAAAGCTTGAGTCTCTTATAAACTTATAAATAAGTGAACTATTTAAAGAGAAAGAATATAAACAGCATTTAAAGAGAATTTCTATAATTAATATAAAAGACTCTATTCTGATTTATTCAGATGACTTAAAAAATGAGAATTTGAATAGATTAGATACAGACATTACTTATTCTAAAGATAATATTAATTTTATCTCAGATTTCTGAAATTTAGACTGTGAATCTGAAGTCTTTAATACTGAACTATTTATAATAGTAAAAGCTTTCAAACTTATTGAAATAAAATCTTATAAAAGAGAAAATAGTTTGAAAGAGATATAAATATTCTCTGATAGTTAAGCTGCTTTAAAAAGACTTAGAAATAGTCAGATTTATAATAATTAAATAAATCTTGAACTGATCTTAAACTCTGTTTTAAAAATTTAAAAGAGAAGAATATCAAAGCTAATAATTCATCTACACTGAGTTTCTGTTTATATGAATATTCATGATAATGAATTGGCTGATTCAGCTGTAAAAAAGAGTGCAGAATTAAGTAGATCTATTTAAAAAATTATATTCTAATCTTTTATAAAGAGAAAAATAAAAGAATCTTATTTAGATAAGTGAAATGAAAGCTAACAGAAATAAAAGAAGAGTATACATTATTCAAGATTTAAAATAAAACTCAAGTGAAAATCTTATTTAATTAAATATAAAAAGAAAATATTCTCATCTATAATACAGCTGAAACTAGAACATAGCTATTTCAAATCTTATATACAAAGATTTGATAATAGATTTGACTTAATAGAATACTCATTCTGCAATGTAAATAAGAATTCTGAGTATATTATAATACACTGTGTATTATATAATAGTCTCAGAGTCAGATTGAAAGAGAAGTATAATCTAAATTAATTAAATATAAGATTCTTATTCTCTACTGAGACAGGAATTAAATACTTAATAGACTTTCTATCAGAAACTCAAGCAGCTATAAGAAAATGACTAAATTCAGAAATATTTGAATATAAAGAGAAGAAAATTAATCAGATATAGTCTGTTAAAACAGCTATATACTATTTTTTAATAATTTATTTTATTACAGTCTCTTTTTACTTTATCTTTTTCTTTCAATTTCTTTCTATCTATCTATTTAATATATCTATCTTTAAGACTGTGTTCTCTTTTCCTTTGTCATGATATTATCAAATGATTTCAAAGTACTAGAAGATGTTAAAACACTGTAATTTATAAACAGTTTTTGTATTCTGAGCTGGAATTTTCTGATTTTATATATCTGAAATTGATGAATATATAATAGTTAACTTTACAGATATAGAAAAAACTCTGAGAACTAAAAGTTCTCAGATAGATGTTATAGTCTCTGACTGTATACATTTATAATTGAAGAATAATAATAATAATAATAATATATATTTCTATTCTTTTTCTCTTTAACTACAATCTAAGATTATTCATAAATCTCAAAAATTTATGAGAATTGAATAATTTGAAACACATGACTTTGACAAAAGTAGTCTAGTGCCTGTGCTACAATAACAAAGTGAAACAGAGAAAGCTCACTGAGATAATACAACAGTGAAAATAGAAAAAAATGCTTAATTGATGAAATTGATCAATATATAGAATAAAATAAAATAGAGTGTATATATGAGCTCAATTCAGAACAGATGTTGAGTTCTAACTTTCCTGTCAGAAAGAGATGTACTGTAACTATTTTCACTTAGTAGAGAGATTCTGCAGTGCTAAGTCGCATGAAATATTTAGTACGCACGGCCTTCCTATATAGGCATAGATGCCACGATTCGGCGCTGCTGTGGCATAGGCCTTGTAAATATTGTATTCATCTAATTGAAAACCTCTTGTATGCCGGGTAACTAATGAATATAATAATAATCTGCAGCTGCCACTGCCACTGCTGCCGCCACTGCCGCTGCCGCCGCTTGTACAGTTATTTTGAACTCTGAAATAATAAAAAGTGAGGTCTTTCATATTGATATCAGCCGCCCGTTCCATACACCCATTTTGATTTCAATCTTGAAAATATAAGGGCTTGATGGCAATAATGGTGATGGTATGGTATGGCAATTGTGAATGCAAATCAGAGGGGATAGATAACATGAATAGAGAAAGGCCTATGCATAGGTGGAGTTGATGATCAATCTGCCTTACAACAATATGAGATATGAGGCTAACTTGTTGATAACTGAATAAGGAAGGCTGTACAGCACTAATTACATGCGCATACTATGTATGAATTCATGTGAAAACATCACATGTACAGATTCATCTGTGTGATAGTGATGTTAATTAAAAACACCACTGAATGTTAATTTACATGACATTAAACCATATAAGGAAGGCTATTACTGTGAAAGATGCTTGTAGAATCCCTCTAGTAACTGTATTGATTGAGTCATTGATTTGCTAAGTTACCAGTCTACTCTATCACTAGAATCATGTGAGCTTGCAACACTAGATAAAACTATCTACAAAATTAGTTCTACAGTGAGAAAGAAAACATTTACTCACATATCTTGTGTGACTCTGTCTATTCATATTATATTATTATACATGGAGTAACTACTTCACATCCAATTATCTATGATGTCTCTGAGCGTTGGCTGCGATTCCAAAAACAGCAATTAGGGCTTATATGGCACTAGTCCGCCTTTAGTCTAGCCCCTAGCATCCCGTGTAAACCTTCCGTATTGGCGGGATTCCCTTCGCCTCGGCAAAAACTGCTTCCCACACAACCAAAATCACTTCCCGCCTATCTCAAACCACGAACAGACACTTTTCGCATCCTCCCCTCTCTCCCCTGCCGCTGGACTACCTCCCCACCGTCGTCTACCCTCAAGCAGCAGCAGTTACTCGCACGCATATCTCACCGCCCATCATGGATGCTACCGGAAAAGTCCCCATCAAGTTCGCTAAGGTGACCCGCGTTCTCGGCCGCACCGGTATGTTATCATGGCTTTCTTTTGGTTTTTGAAACAGCCGAAAATTTCTCTCCCGCATATATGGCAGCGATCTTTTGATTTTTCCTGGGATATTGTGATTGGGACCGGAATGTGAATGGGAGACATCAAAATTGGAGAAAGTTGAAGATTGGTGGAAAATATGCGGAGAAAGAGCAAATGAAGCAGGAAAAATTCCAACTAGGCCAAAGGAAAATTTATCTGACAACGTGGCTATTTCTCGAATTCTAGGTTCGCGAGGTGGTGTCACTCAGGTCCGCGTCGAGTTCATGGACGACACATCCCGATCCATCATCCGAAACGTCAAGGGCCCAGGTACGAAAGAACCCCCATGCCCCGACGAAAGCAAAGAATTGGATGGTAATGGTAAACTAACATTCACTCTTGTCAAAAATTAATAGTCAAGGTCGATGATATCCTCTGCCTACTCGAGTCTGAGAGAGAAGCCCGCAGACTGAGATAAAAGCAGCTTTTTTTCAATCCAAAAATATAAATATAAAAATCGTTGCTGTAATATGGGGGAGGGTGTGGTGGTGGTTCGACCGTTTCGTTATTCCCGTTTTCACCCGCTGTCCTCTTTAAACCTCTTGATTCCGACCGATGTTTTCTTTTTGAAACTTATTCTTCACCCTTAACGAGTGACGAACGAACTGTGATGGGGAGTGTGGCGGAAGTGCATAGTAGGAGGAAGGAGAGGAGAGGAGAGAATGGAAGTGGTGGCTTGGCGTTCTGCGGGATGATGGTCACCGTATTTATATGCAATCTCGAGGCTTGTTCTCCCCTCCCTTTTTTTTGGAACGATAGCGGCGATTATTCGGAATGAAGGATGAATCAATCCGCTGGGAAGGGATAAAAAAAGAAGGGAGGATCTGCCCCGGGAAAGCGAATAATGCGGCAACCAGCATCCAATCGTCATCTTATGCTGTAATCGTTTTTTCTATGGCATTGTCAGGTTGGGGCGACTCACGCTTCTGCAAAATAGATAATGTGAATTGACTCTAATATATCTTAGGTTTCTTTTTGAAATTTGCCTTTCATAATCGGGCCCAAGGATCCTTCAATTGATTTGCTGAGCCCAGGATATATCTTCCAGAGCAGGGTTGTAGACCGCGAAATTACTTCGTAATTCAAATCGCAGCCACCAGGAGAAGTGCGTAGGGAGTATGATCCATACGCAATACTCAGTTTTGAAGTCAACGAGAGGGAATGAATGAAGAACAACAAAGCTACTTCCCGCCTAATATTATTATACGATGCTGTACAGAGATACAAAGGGTTCACAATTACAACTGCTCCAGTCCAACGAATACTCCCTCTAAAAGCGCAGCATCAACCTCCCTAGCGGCACCATCAGTATCTATAGCCCCCTTAACCACTTTGGCTAACGCTAGCAACTTCTTCTTCCGAATCTTCTCCTCCAACTCCGCAGACTTTGTCCTTGCTACATCCAGCACCGAAGTTGGTACATGAGCTAACCGGGCCACATTCAGGCCGTAAGAGCGGTGCGCCACTCCCTCCCCAACCTCATACAGGAAGGTAATATCCCGCCCATCCATCCCAGACTCAGTGAATTTCATATGCACATTACGTAGCTCACCCTTGGGAAACTCTCGCGCCAGACTACTCAGGTTCTGATAATGCGTGATAAACAACGTGAGACTCCGCAGGTTTCGCACCATGTAATCGAGCACGGCCTGGGCGATGGCCACGCCGTCGTGCGTCGACGTGCCGCGGCCCAGCTCGTCGAGGATAACAAGCGAACGCGGTGTGGCTTGTTTGAGGATGTCGGCCGTTTCAGATAGTTCGACCATAAATGTCGACTCGCCCGCGAGCATGTTGTCGAAGGCGCCCATGCGCGTGTAGACGGCGTCGAGCATACCGAGCGTCGCGGACTCAGCGGGCACGTACGAGCCAATCTGGCCCATGATGCAGATCAAAGCTACCTGGCGCACGTAGCTGGATTTTCCGCCCATGTTGGGACCCGTTACTAAAAGGGCACGGGTCTTGTTGGTATGCAGCTCTATATCGTTTGGCACGTAACTGTCCAGCAGAAGCTGCTCGACCATAGGGTGGCGGCCGCGTTGGACACTGATGCGGGTTTCATCTGTATAAGTTGGTTTGACGTAACCAGGCTGGCTGGCGATGTTGGCTAGTGAGAGCAGACAGTCCAGCGTTGCGAGGGCTACGATACAATCACGGAATGATTGGTATTTCGTTGAGATGTCAGCAAGTAGCGCATGGAATGCCTTGTCGCAGGCGGCAGCCAGGGCCTCCTTGTACTGGTCGCGTTCGCGCATGTACTGGACCACTTCAGGCGTGTGGAAGCGGGAGACTTTCTTTGTGCCACTGATCTTCCGCCATGAGGCCGGTACCTTTTTAAGGTTATAAGGACTATTCTCTACCTCGATGAGGTATTCAATCCCTGCCACAGTCGTGTACTGCACTTTTTTCTTTCCTAAGATCTCTGCTGCAACCGCACAGTGTTCCTTGAGCCTATGCTGCACATCAGCGATCCCAAGATTGGATTCCGTAATTTCATCTGTCTCCTCTGCCTCTCGGAAAAAGCAATATTTGTCATCCTTTTTGGCGGCCTGCGCGTTTATCTTGTTAAGGTATGTAACAACATCTTTGCGTATAGCCGGCAGAGCTGCAATGGCTCTGTTGATCGTTGGAGACGAAAAACCTAAATCCTCTGGAGACTTGAGATGGACATACTCGTCTGCAATCAACTGCAGGGTTTGCAAGACTGTCAGGAGCTCGGGTCGCGTGCACTATAGATATTCAGTCAGAGGTTTGAAATTCGCTAAAAAGAAATGTAGAGAACGCGGTAGACCTCACCCTTCCATAGTATATCCGTATCAAACTTTTCTCTAGATCCGCCTTTATCTTTGACAAGAGGCCTTTCAACCTCTCAATCTGCACTGTCTTGCTGGGGTCTTGCAATTCCTCAACGGCAGCAACCCGCTCTTCCAGTTCACTTTTATCAAGCAAAGGCCTTCCAACCCACTTCCGTAGTAGACGTTGTCCAAATCGTGTTTTGGTGCGATCGAGGGTCCAGAAGAGGCTTCCCTTCGACGTATGCTCTGTTTGATTTTGATATATTTCCAAGTTGGTTAGGGTATTGCCGTTCAGCAGCATGTGGGATCGCGCCGAAAACGGCTGGAAGTACTTGGTGAGGTCAAATATATATTCCAGCCCGTATTCAGACATGTGCTTGATCATGGAGGAAAGACATATGGTGACATCCTCCGGCAGTTTCAGAACCTTTTCCAGCAGATTGTTTGCTGCAGCATCCCCTACGGCGCCCTTTGCTTTCATCCGGCCCGCATAGAAACTAGATACGTGGCTGTGTGATTCTGCCGCAGCAATTTTCGACTTCGAAACCCGTTCAACCCGCACCTTATCGCCAAAAACATTTGTTTTGCTCCCCGAGAGATGTTGCACAAGCTTCTCCGTAGCTTTCGACATCTCGCCCACAATCAGAAATTCACACGGGGCAATGTGGAGCAGCCTCGTTTCAATTTCACTTCTCATAAACCCATCCTCAAAATCGTCATAAATAACATCTCCAGTGGCTGGCTGGACAGCCACAATTCCGACATGGACCTTCTCGTCATTACCACAACCCTTGGCGTTGCTTTCGGTCATACAAAGCAAATAGCCTGTGGAAGTAGACGCGCTGCCTGAGCTGACACTGGGTCCCTCAAGTCCCTCGACATCGTCGATGTAGGTTCCCTTCGTGTATAGGTTCGTAAGCTTACGAACAAAAGGAGCGTTTCTATTGTCACCGGCAGCTTTCAATGCAGCAGTCTCAAGCTGCCTAACTACGCCGACTTTATAGCCCGCTGCGACCAACCGCTTCACATGAACATGCAATCTATGCACGGGAATACTAGCAGAGGCAAAGCGGGACAGATGAGCTTCGGATGGGTCTACCAGAACAGTGAAATTCCATATATTAGCATTTGGTATTTCGCAGCAGAAGAACATATAAACCAGTCACAAAACAAAATAGGGCCATGAACTCACGTTCATCAAATCTGAGTTTCCCAGGGATGCACACAATACTTAACTCCTTCGCTGCAATACGCGCGTCCTCACCAAAAAAGCGAAATTTATAGCCAACCTCCACAACAAGCACGGTATCCATATGGTTCTTCTTAATGTCAATGATCTGCCTTTCCATCGGCGTCAATTTCCCCGTCGTAGTCCTCTTTCCTGCTCCTCTCACCTTCTGCGGAGCCGGCGCAACGTCCTCCTCAGCCTCAGCATCACTCTCGGCACCCTCCAGATCGTCCGCATCGCCCGCGCCGAATCCACTCGTTAAAGGCGGAAGACAATCCGGCCCGCCCAACCTCTTCACGAACTTCTGATGCAGAGCTTGTTTTCTCTTTCTTTCCCTCTCGTCGTCCTCAGATGCATCGCCACCATTCCCATCGGCCCTCTGATCACTCGACGTAGGTGTAGCGGAGCTATTGAACCGAAATCGTTCCGTCCGCGCGGATCCAGTGTTCTTTTCCTTCTTCGCCGTCGGCAGCTTCATAACCCCATCAGAATCGAACTCATCTACGACTCCCATGTCCATACCAGTATCTGTCTCTTTAACGTCACGTCGCTGATCCGCATCTGCTGGTGCCCCCCTGTGCACGGTCGAAACATCCCCGTTACTCCTAATACGTTTCCTAGATGGAACAATAATCTCATCATCCTCTTCTTCCTCTTTTTCCATCCCTCCAGCCCCATAGCCCCCATTCACCACCTCATTTACCTCGCTGTCCGGCGTTTGCCGAACCCGAGCCTCTCCAAGCTTCTTCCCGGCTCCATTCTTCGGAGTAGCATTCGTAGAACCATTCACGGGTACGGGTTTCTTGGCAAAGAAGCTAGATATAGATTGTTGTTTGCGTTTGAGTTGCGAGGAGGATTGGGAGGAGGACATCGTGCTAGGATTGGGGGTTGGAGATTATGCACGCGGGCGCGGTCACTCTGTCGTAGTGCACTTTAACGAGGCATAGGCATGGTACAGTACATCCCAAAAGTGAGAATAATCATGAAAAGCTGTAATTCCGACTCGGGCACGGCTCATCCAAACTCAAGTTAATCAGTTATATAGAGGCATGAAAAGAGTTGGGGGCCCTGATAGGATAAACCCCCAGTTTCAGAGGCGTTATATGCTGTTTCGGGGACGGGAGGGGAGGGGCAATGAGCAGATCCAAACATATATAAACAACAAAAAATGCCTGTTTATTCAAAGGGCCGATGAATATTTGCCTCCAAAAGAAAGGGACAAGTGGAAGAGAGGTAGATCGAAACTGTTTCACCCTTGGGACAAATTCAATTAAGAGAGGCGCGTTTGACGCGACGTTCATTGAGGCTTATGTAATCCTCTAACTACTCACGAAGGTTCCTGGGGCGCAGGAAGCAGAAAACTTGACCTTGTGTATACAGAAAACTTGACCTCGCTAAGTGCGCCACTTGACCTCATTACATAATCATGACCCTGACCTTGCACAATACAGTAATAATCAGTTGATAATTGACTTTCAATCTTTCAATTCACTCATTCATTCAGCTCATCAATCAATTAAAGCATGTATAACTGATTTATAATTAATTTAATAAACAGATAAATTCATATAGAATATAAAGAGATATTTTACAGAATTTTAAAATATATTAAGATAAAAATAGTTAATAATTGATTTTAAATTAATTTTAAATTGATTCTGAATTGATTCTGAATTAATTATAGTAATAAAAATAGATTTAATCTATATATTTAAGTAATTAATAATTGATTGAAAATCAGTTGATAATCAATTCAGTATTATTATTAAATTCAAGAATAATTTCAGTATTAAATTAATTTTAAATTGATTTTGAATTGATTATAGTAATAAAAATAGATTTAATCTATATATTTAAGTAATTAATAATTAATTAAAAATTAGTTGATAATTAATTTAGTATTATTATTAAATTCAAGAATAATTTTAGTATTAAATTAATTTTAAATTGATTTTAAATTAATTCTGAATTAATTATTAATTAATTATAGTAATAAAATAAATTCAATCTGTATATTTAAGTAATTAATAATTGATTGAAAATCAGTTAATAATTAATTCAGTGTAAATTATATAAATACTTACTTTATTATTAAATTCAAGAATAATTTCAGTATTAAATTGATTTTAAATTGATTTTGAATTGATTATAGAATTGATAATAAATAATTAAGAAAGAAAGAGTAGTTTTAAATTACAAGAAAAGATGTATTAAGTAAGATCAGATAGTGATATGAGTTACATTTACAAGATCAGCTTATATAACAAGATTAAGTAATACACTTAGTAAGATCAAGTTTTCTGCTTTCTACTTGACCTCACTAAGTGCGTCACTTGACCTTGTTATGTAAGCTGATCTGGCAAATGTAGCCCGTGTCACTATTTCTTTCTTAATTATTTATCATTGATTTCACAATTAATTTTTAATTAATTGTAGAATAATTCTTTTCTCTCATTATAATCTTTATATACAGAGAAGACTTTATTAATTTTATTAATAATTATAATTCTTCTTCTGATACTGAGATTATTCTTGAATCTGATAATGAGATAAGTATTTACATAATTTACACTGAATTAATTATTAACTGGTTTTCAATTGATTGCTAATTACTTAAATACACAGATTAAGTCTGTTTTCATCTCTCTAACTGATACAACTGTTTATTTAATATGTATTTTTAAAGTAGAGTACAGTCATGACCTGCCTGAGTATTCTAAGACTTATATATAAGAATATACATATGTGATATCAACTGAGTCTTTAAATATTGAGAAAATAACATAAATAATGAATGATATAGATAATCTAAATTAATTCTTAATTAATTAACAATTAACTAATAATTGATTTAGATTTAGTATGAAAAAAGTTTTATTCACTTATTTAAAGAAATATATTGCTCTTTTCTTCATTTTAGAGTGAAGAAGTACAAGTTCAAATGCACTGATATCAAAGTCTGTTAATATTTAGATTAAAATTTATATTTTACATCTCATAATAAGATTACAGAGAAAATATGAATAAATATTTAATAACTATAGAAGAGTATTCAGTTGATTGAGAATAATCAGAGAAAACACAATACTATTAGATATGAATTGATTATTAATTGATTAAGAACTGATTAAGAGTTAATTAATAATTGATTTCTTAACTTTACATAAGTGATTTAAGTGTTATTTCAAGAAGAAACTTTCTGTATATAATTTACAGAAATCTGTGCATCTGTCTTTCATTAATATGAGATTTCTGTATAATTTATTTAGCTCTTAATTAATTAATAACTGATTGCTAATCAATTAGCAGAATGTCACTGAATATCATACTTTATTTATTTCTTATATAAATTCTTTCAAGATAAATTATATTCATTACTTCTTTTGATCAGTACAAGAAGTTACACAGATGAATATTAAATTTCTTGAAAAAATCTTGTAAGAAAATCTTTTTTTCATAAAGAAGAAATGTGAAGTTATGAAATAATTAAGAAGTACAAGAAAGTTTTATAATAAGCAATTCTCAATTAATTATTAATTGATTCTCAATTAATTGATAATTAATTATTAGAATTTAATCATTCTGCTGATTAGAGAACAATGTAGAAATTATCTTACAATGTTATTTTTTATATTATAATTTCAGTGAATTCAGTAAACTGTTTTTATATGCTGTTTATCTCTTATGAAAATTATACATATTCTTCTTCTTCTCTCAACAAATCACCTGCAACAATTATGAACTGAATTCTCACCTTGATTTAAGAAATATAAGAATCAAATATAATATTATATGAGTTCTAATTGATTCTCAATTGTTCTTCAATTGATTGAATATTGATTGTTTTTAGTATTCTTTCTCAAAAGTTCTACTTTACAGAAATTTTGTGATGAGTATAATAGTCAGAGTCTGACTGAAATTCACATCAGTTTTATTAATATGAATCAATTTCAAGCTATACTATAAAAACAACAACTATTGAGTTTTTCTACAGGTTAAAATTATAATGAAGTTCTATTTCAACTAGATTAAAATTCAGCTTTGAAGATAGAATCAATTTTGAATCAATTCACAATCAGTTACTAATTGATTATATATAGAACTATGTACAGAACGTTCATCAGAATGAGAAAGATTTGATAATTATCTGTATATTAAAAGAATAAGTAGCTTTTCTTCTTAGTCTTTCATCTTTTGAAGTTGATATGTCATACAAATGTATTAAATCTTCAAAAATGAATGAGATGATCTTTGCAACATATCTTTCTCAGCATGGAAAAAGTAAGTGCTTTTTAAAGTATTTATTAATTGATTCACAACTGATTGATAATCAATTCATGATTAGTTATTATTTTGTATCAAATCTTTACAGAGCAGAAAAATTCTGAGAGATATTATCACTTATTTTAATAAACATTTACAGTAGTACAAAAGCTGTAGAATTAATCTGTTTCTTTTAACTATCTGCATGAATTGAGAATACAGATAATTATTGTGAATATATGTATAAAACAGATAACTGATAATTAATTAATATTCAACTAATAATCAATTAACAACTCTCTGCTAATCAATTCACTTAGGCCTAGCATAATATCTTATATTTATTAACTCTGAACATTGATTATTTAATTGACAACTGAAGAATATTCTTATCTTTTATCATATTCATTTTTTCCACAGCATTTTCAACATAGTGAGAACTCAGAATCAAGGTATCTCAGCTTGAAATCATGTGATAAGTCTTTTGAATTGCAAATTCCAGAATGACTATATAAAATTATGCAATTTATTAATTTGTAAGTAATTCAAAAGTAATTGATAATCAATTACTAATTGATAGATAGAACATGAGTCAGAAAAAATTCAAAATTGAGCTGTTTATAAAAAAAATAATGTTATTGCTTCTGAATTGAATAAATATTATAGTTTGATATCTTATACAGTATATGATTCAGTTCAAAATCATACAAATGCTGCAGAGGACTCATAACAAGTTCTATACTTTTGAAAGAGATTAAAGTCTTCTTCAGAGAGTACTGAGATGAGTGAAGTAGTTATTAATCATTTATCAATTAATTATCAATCACTTATTAATCAATTTATTCATTAGTGATTGAAAACTGAATAAATGAAATATGCTTCAACACAAAGCTCACAGTAAACATAGAATTCATCATTTCTATTATACAGATACTATGAAGACTCATTATCAGCATTATATTAGATGAGAAGATATGTTGAATATAATATAATTAATTGTCAACTGACTGACAATTGATTAGAATCTCAGTGATAAAAACACACTCAAGTTTCACATAATAATGAGATTATTAATTTAAATGATAATAATAGAGCTTCTATCTCATTAGTTCAGATAATATCTTCATTATTAAAATCAAGATCTCAATCTTCATTATATTCAGTTATTTCATAAAGATCTATGTTATAAACACAGAGATCAACTCTCAGATGTGTAGAAATCAGTTATTAATTAATTATAAGATAATTAATAATTGATTCTAAATCAATTCTGAATTGATTTAAAGAACTTCAAGTTGAACTCTTTATTATATAGCATCTGCAAATCTTACAGAATATATACAGAATTGTCACACCTCTGGCCGCGTCAAGGCTCTGCTGCGGTTTCACACGGCTCATCACTTTCATGCGGATAATTTCATCCTGTCTCAACTGGTTTCAATCACTCTATGACATTATTCAGATATATCATAGAAAGATCTGATTGATAAATATAAGAACCTCACTTCTATATGAGATCAGCAGATTACTTTTCCTTGACAGTGAGACATCACTGAGATATCACTTCAGCTATTCTCACTCATAAAATGAGAGAAGAGTATTCACTCATTGTCTATATAGAATAGCTAGATGCTAGCTTTTTATTAAAAAAGTCAGTAATTCATTTTTTCTTCTACTGAAATATATACAAGAGTTACTGTGTATCTTATACAATCTTCTTAGTATACTAAGTATTATATCTGTGATATTCTCATAATAACTCTGTAGTTTATAAGCTCACTATTTAAGTAAGATAGTCAAGCTCACTTATACAGCTTCTTAAATAACTATCTCTATATAACACTGCTAACTAGCTATCACTTCAGTTCTGTTATATTACAATTCAAATCACTTAATCTGATTATAAGTTTGAATCAGTCAAGCTCTAACAGACTGATATAATCTTATGTACTCACACTGAGACTGATCTGATCTCACTCTCTGAGAAAAATACTACATCATCTTCTAGAGTGTGTACATCTCTATCTCAGCAGAAATCTGAGATTTCTGAACTCACTGCATATTTTGATATGAGCTCTTCAATCACTCTGTCATCATCACAGCCTCTACACATCTACATCTATCATAGAGATAGAGAGATTAAGGTCAGAGATTCTCTGAGATACAAGAGAAACACCTTGTCTGAATTTCACAGCTTTATTCATACTCTTGAACAGAAATTCCACCTTAATTCAAGCCAGTATAATACTTATAAGATATAAGTAATATATATTATTAACCTTCTTAAAGGCATCTCTGCAACTACTTAAACTATCAAGAAAAGAGAGCTTGAGTATATCAATACTATCATGACTTGAAAAGAATTCAAGAACTTTCTACTGAATCAAATTAAAGATCATCATAATCACAGCTTCACAGTAACACAGTAGTTCAACTTATTATATTAACAAGATAATAAGAATTCTTCTGATTTTAATATAAGATTTGAAGAATATTAAGAGAAATTAACTGATGATTTGAATCAATTAAAAACACAGCTTTATCTTATAAAGCTGACTCACAAGATGTGAATAATAATATCATAATATCAGAGTTCATTAATTAATTACACTGAGCTTGTCAACCTGACTTTCTGAATCTATTTGAATAATTAATTCTCTGAGAAAAAGATCAATAAGATCTCTTCTAAGCAATTAATAATAGAATCTAAATAACACTATAACAGCTTCAGTGTAGAGAAAGTAAAGAAGAATTTCAAGTATTCTGATTCTTCACTCACTGCAAAGAAATATTAAAAAAGATTTAATAAAGATCTCTATTTCAACTACAGAGCTGATAATTACTATATCAGTAATTATAAGAAGTTAAAGAAGAGAAGAAATTAAGAAAATATCTTCTTAAAGTTAACTTCTCTTCTGACAAATGTATTCACAGAAGATAAAGAAGAGAAAGAAATGAAGAATTAATAATTCTTATATCTCTGAGTTTATATTATAATTACAATGCATACTCTGAATGAGAAGATATTAGTAAGATATCTACTTAACTTCAGAGTGAATACTAACTTTATATTCTATTTCTTTTCTTTGATGACAAATTAAAAGAAGATAGATCTATCAGACTATATAAATTTTACTGATGAAACAAAATATCATCATTTTAGCATAATTTAAGTAAAGTATGTGATCACAGACTTAGAAGAAATCTTCAAGAAGAGCAGTCTGCTTCTTTATACAGTTAATATTATAGATGAGAATATCATTCTGAGTCTTTTATAATTAAGAGAAAACAATTCTCTTATTAACTAAGTTACTCAGATGTGATAATACTATCTCACTAATGAAGAGACAGTAATAGAGGAATCTGAAGAGTTTCATCAGAAGAATCTTGAGAAAAAGATAGAGTTAATATACTACATAGCAGGTGATTAAGACTTGAGAACAGATAAAGAAGTCATTATTCTCACTGCAAGATTAGCAGCAGTATTCATTATTAAAGACAGATATATATAATATCTCTTTATAAATTATAAGAATGTCTTTTCAGAAAGAGAAGTAGCAAAGTTTCCTGATATCAAGATATAATATAAGATTCATCTTGAAGACAGTGTAACAGTGTTATACAGGCCTCTTTACAACTTGTCTGTAAAGAAATTGAATGTTCTGTGCAAATATCTTGAAGAAGTATAATCAAAGAACTGAATACACTTATTAAAGAGTTCAGCAGAGACATCTATACTCTTTATATTCAAGAAGAATGATAGACTACATCTATACATAGACTACAGAGATCTTAATAAAATGACAGTTAAGAATTACTATTCATTACTATTAATTAACAAGATGATCAATCAATTATCTGAAGTAAAGATGTTCTCAAAGATTGATATACAGAATATCTATCATAGAATCAGAGTTAATGAAGACAATGTTTGAAAAACAGCTTTTCATATCAAGTACAGTAATTTTAAATATCTTGTTTTATCTTTTAATCTTTATAACACTTCAGTTATCTTTCAAATCTATATAAATGAGACACTGCAGAGCCTTGTCAACATCTTCTATATAGTATATCTAGATAATATTCTAATCTTCTTGAAATCAGAGAAAGAACATGATACTCATGTTCAAGAAGTATTGAGTTACTTAAGACAGTATCAACTCTATATAAACACTGAAAAATGCTTATTCTACATGCAGAAGATTGATTTCATAGATTATATTATTGAGATGAATAGCATTTCAATGAACAGAAGCTGAGTCTCTGTCATTGAGAACTGACTGACACTGCAGATATATCATGAGATGCAGATGTTTCTAGAATTTATGAATTTCTACAGATAATTCATCTATACATATTCACAGATTACTATCTCTCTTACAGATCTGTTAAAGAGAAGTGTGAAAGACAGGAAAACAGAACTGTTTATTCTCACTCAAGACACTGTGCAGATGTTTACAGAATTAAAACAAGCTTTTATAGATGCTATAATACTGAATCACTTTAATCTTAACTTACTCAGTCAGTGTAAGACTGATACATTCAGAAATAAGATCTGTGAAATCTTTTCACAGTTGATACTGAAGATCTTTCAATGTTGAAAGAATCAGAGAATAATTATCTCTGAGAATACAGATAATAAATTGTCTGTGAAAGAAGACTTTTTTACAGAGTTTATAAAATACTGTGAATAAAGATCAGTGATCTTCTTCTTCAAGAAGTTATCACTTATACAGAGAAGATATGATACTCATGATCAGAAGATGTTAGTAATTATCAAATTCTTTAAGATCTGATAACATTATCTTCAGAGTAGTAAGTACTCAGTATAAGTTCTCACTGATCATACAAATCTACATTACTTCTTGATAACAAAGAGCTTGATAGAATATCAAGCCAGGTGAGCAGAGCTGCTTTCAGAGTATGATTTCTATATTCAATACTGTTTAGATCAGCTTAACTCTGCTGATATACTATCTAGATAGTCTGATTATAATATTATTAATGTAAAGAAGAATTCTATAAAAGAATCTCTGTCATCACTGTAGAAGAAGCTAGCTGCAGAGAGTTAAGATTCTCTGAAGCTCAGAAACAGTGCTGATAAGATAGCTGTATAACTCAGTATAGAAGATGAAAGAAAATCTGAGTCTCTGTAGAGAACTGATACTGAAGATCATAAGCTTCTCATATTATATCTTATAATCATTGAATTAATAAAGAATGAAACAGTCTACAATCTTTCAACTCAACTATTTTTAAAATTTATTAATAAGTTACAGAAGAGAGATATCTCTACTGCAGCTTGAATTCAGAAGTTAAAGAAGAAAGAATTTAGTTTGAACTTGAAAGAGACAGGCTCTGAGTGAGATAATATTACTAAGAAATCAAGTCACTGATAACTAGAAGAATGTGAACTTCTACTACTGAATAATTCAGTCTTTATTTCTTATAGTAGAGCAGTGTGTCAGAAGTTATTAAAAATTCATCATAATAATTCTCATATAAGACACTTCAGATTAGAGAAGACTGAGAAGCTTCTAAAATATAAATATATTTAAGAGAAGCTCTGAGCAGATATCAAAGAGTATATTAAGACTTATAATATCTGTTAAAGAATAAAGATTCTGTAGTATAAGTAATACAGTGAGTTGATATTACTGTCTGTTTTAAAGAGCTTATGATAGAATCTATCAATGAATTTCATAGTTGATCTGTCAAAGTCAATAAGAGTTAAAGAATATGACTTAATTTTGATTATTATTAATCACTTCATGAAGATAACTAGCTATATCTCTACTTATAAAAAGATTAAAGTCTCTGAATTGACTGACCTGTTTTTAAATATTATTATTCATGATCACAGTACTCTGAAATTATTAATAACAGATTAAGAATCTCTCTTTATCAGTAAATACTGATCAGCTTTTTACTATTATCTTATAATAAGATGTCTTCTCAGTACTGCATTTCATCTGCAGATAGATGACCAGACTGAATATCAGAATCAGACACTAGAACAGCATCTTTAAGTGTTTTATTTATATTATCAGAATGATTGACTCAAACATTTTCTGATCACTGAATTTATATATAATAATACAAAGAATGTAATCTTAAAGATATTCTCTTTCTATACTTATTATAAATATAATTCTTCATTACTCAGTGACATCACAGATAATATTTCAAAGAAAGAGATAGATAGTCAGAATATTAAACAGATACAGAGAACAGAGTATCTCTCAGTATTAGAAGTAAAAGTGAGATTGAAACTTTTAAATAAAATTCATGAGAAGACAGTGAAAAGTATTCATTATACTCAGAAGCAGTAGACAGAATACTATAATTGAAAACATCTTTTAATGAAGTTCTTAATAGAGAATCAAGTACTACTTTTAACAAAGAATATCAAGATAATAAGACTGTGTAAGAAGCTCAGTAAGTGATAACTAGAATCTTTCTCAGTAATAAGAGTAATAAGTAAGCAGATATATAAGTTGAAATTATTCTCAGAATTAAAATCAATTTATTCTGTTTTTTACATTTTCTATTTATAGTTTTATAAGTAATACTTTAGAGTGAAGTCATCTCAGCTGAATAATATCAAGATTAAGAGTAATACTGAATATCTTATAAAGAAAATATTGAATAAATAAATACATTATAATAAGCTTCAATATCTTATTAAATGAGAAGATTATTCATTATTAGAGAATTCATGAAAACTGCTTGAGTATTTGAAAAATACTAAGAAAGAGATTATAAGCTATAAGACAGCTAGTAGAGATTACTCTGTTATATATCAGAGACATTGAGTAAGAAATACTGCTTAAGACTTCTTATTTTTTCTTAAAGAGTTTTTAGAGATAATCTCATAGTAATAAGTTAATATCTTATAAGCTTTATAGCACTCTTCTTCTATTTTCTCTCAAAGAATTTTTTAGAAGTTTAATGAGACTACACAAGTATAAAATTCCTGAAGCAGTTAAGAAAAGAAAGAGATATTTAAAATTAATAAAGATTAATATTATTAATTCACAGACTGCTGCTATTCTAATAGAGCTGCAGCTTATTAAAAAAGTAAAAAGAGAGATCAGAGTCTACTCATTAATAATCATATCTTTATCAAACTCATTCTTCATTATTGAAGTCTTCAGTATTAATATCCTTGTCTGCTGAGAAGTTAGTACTACAGTGCTGTAAAGAAGCATGCTGTAGAAGAGTATAAAAAATGCTTAAAGTATTAACTTATTAATTTATAAAATATCTCAGTTATCTGCTTTAATTAAAGTAAGATTCTCTTCAATCAGTGATTAATCTTTACAGTGCTTTTAATAACAGCATCAGCTGATCTCTTCTTGAGATTAGTTATTCTAAGATGTTTTTTTATCTCAGAGATTCACACTTTCATCTTCTTTTATAAATAAGTAAGAGAAATCTTCTCAGTCTTGACAGAATTTATCAATACTTGAAGCTCTGAGACTCTTACTCTGTACTGCTTAGACATCTGAGCTTCTTGTCAGAACTGATATAACATCTTTCTGTGAGATAATACTTATAGAGAGACAGAAGTTATTGTTATAAGTATAACAGAAATAATGAGAGTAAGAGAAGAAATAGATATATAAAATCTCCTCTTTCTTCAGCTGCTTAGTATAGTGCAGATAAGTAGCAGTGTCAGTCAGAGACTACACTGAAGTCTTCTTACAGAGAGAAGATAAAGAAACTGCAGAACTCTGTAAACTCAACTCAGTAGTATTCTGAGCAGGGCTCAGATATACTGCAGGAGAGAAACTATAGATTAAGCTTTTCAGAGTCACTGTCTCTGAAATCAAGCTCTTCTCAGGTTTTTCTCTGAATGATCACACAGGGTTATATATCACTGTGTTGGCTGAGAAGGGAAACAGTATCACAATAGCAGTAGAGAGAATAGAAGAAGAATCAGACACAGACAAACTAACTGACAGAAGAGATGACATCTTACTACAAGATATAGTGACTATCACTGCAGCTGTAAGAGAAGCAGGAGAAGAAGAAGAAGAAGATGTGATAATAAGAGCAGTGCTTTCACAGCTCAGTAATGCCACTGTCTCTGTCTTCAACCTGACTTTCTTAATGATCACAGAGATCACAGCTGCATTATAAAGACATTTATTACTCACTAGAAAATGTCAGAATAAGTCTCTTATTGTCTCTTAAGAATGATGCTTTCATGCACTCACTATTATAGATGAGAGAGAGAGGAGAAAAATGTATCATAGAAAGAAGAAAATCTTTTCAAAAAATTCTGTCACTACTGTTAACTTTGTCTCTAAAACACATTACTTTTGCAGAGAATTTCATATATAGAATAGAATATAATAAGAGATTTATAAGCTACTTATTAACTACATTTTTCACATTTCAAATCAATATATAAGAAACTCACTTATCACATGTTTAATTTGAATGAAGATGAGAAAAGAAAGATTTACACAGTCAGCAGAAAAACTCATCTATTTCTTTATACAGTATATATACTGTTAATCAGTTAGTAACTGTTACTATATAACAAAGATAATTTCTAATCTGATAATCTTAAGAATATCAGAACTATGCTTTTAAAGAGAAGAGTATTATTATATCTCTGATTATATCAAGACTCTGCTGTGATTTCACATAGCTTATTACTTTCATGCAGATAATTTCATCTTATCTGAACTAGTTTTTAACCACTCTATGATGTTATTTAAATATATTATAGAAAGATCTGATTAATGAATATGAAAACTCTACTTCTATATAAGATCAGCAGATTACTTTTTCTTAATAGTAAGATACTACTGAGATATCACTCTGACTATTCTTACTTATGAAATAAGAGAAGAGTATTTACTTATTATCTATATAGAATAGCTAGATGCTGGCTTCTTATCAAAGAAGTCAGTGATTTGTTTTTTCTTCTACTGAAATATATACAAGAGTTACTGTATATCTTATACAATCTTCTTAGTATACTAAGTATTATATCTGTGATATTCTTGCAATAACTCTGTAGTCTACAAGCTCACTATTCAGGCAAGATAGTTAAGCTTACTTATACAGCTTTTTAAACAACTATCTCTACATGACACTGCTGACTAGTCACTGCTTCAGTTCCGCCATGTTACAAGAATACAGATTTAAAAAGAAGAAGACAGCTTCTTATTATTAAAAAAGAGAAGTTAGAGCTTAAGAAGTTAAAAGAGAAAATGCAAGATTAAGAGCTAAAAAATGAAGAAAGAATAATTGAGCTTGAAGAGAGAAAGTTAAGACTGAGATAGCAGAATTAATTAAGAATTAATTCTGTTTATTTTGTAATATTCAGTATTTTTCTAGTTAAATTAATTAACAATTGATTTGAAATTAATTTATAATTAATTGAAAAATAAAATTCAATATTTTAAAAATTTAATATCTCAATTAATATTAATCATATAATAGTGAAAATAAATTTAAAATATTATATTTTTAATTTTTTATACTTTTTATTATAGAAGAATTTTTATATTTTTATATATATTAAATTAAATTAAAATTAAAAATATTATTAAATTAAAAAAGAAGTATAATTTAAATTAATTAAATATAAAATTCTTATTCTTAACTAAGATAGAAATTAAATACTTAATAAACTTTCTATCAGTAACTTAAGTAATTAAAAGAGAATAATTAAATTCAGAACTGTTTAAATATAAAAAGATAAAAATTAATTAAATATAATTTATTACAATAGTTATATACTCTTTTTAAATATATTTATTTTATTATTATCTTTTCTTAGAGTTTTTATTCTTTTTTTTCTATTTATTATATTTATTTTTAAGACTTTATTTCTTTTTCTATATTATATTTCTTTTTCAATAATTTTAAAAGTATTAAAAGATAATAAAAATACTGTAATTTATAAAAGATTTTTATATTTTAAGTTAAAATTTTCTAATTTTATATATCTGAAATTAATAAATATATAATAATTAGCTTTACAGATACTAGAAAAACTCTAAGAATTAAAAGTTTTTAAATAGATATTATAGTCTTTAATTATATATATTTATAATAAAATAATAATAATAATAATAATAACTTTATTATTAATATATAAAAAAACTTTGAAATTAAAAAATAAAAACTTAAGCTTTATAAATAATTTATATAATTAATTTATTAATAAAATAAAATAAAACTTAATATAAATTATTAATTATTAATATATTAGGGG
>NW_003101650.1:460680-490696 GCF_000003855.2 Blastomyces gilchristii SLH14081 | reverse complement strand
ATTCAGAGACTCATACTTTCACCTTCTTTTACAGATAAGTAAGAGAGACCTTCTCAGTCTTAATAAAAATTCATCAATACTTGAAGCTCTGAGATTCTTGCTCTGTACTACTTGAGCATCTGAACTTCTTGTCAGAACTAATATAATATCTTCTTATAGAGTAGTTAATACTTACAGAGAGATAGAAGTTATTATTATAAGTATAATAAAAATAATGAAAGTGAGAGAAGAGATAAGTGTATAAAATTCTCTCTTTCTTCAGCTGCTTAGTATAGTGTAGATAAGTAACAGTGTCAGTCAGAGACTATACTGAAGCCTTCTTACAGAGAGAAGATAAAGAAACTACAGAATTCTGTGAACTCAACTCAGCAGCACTCTGAGCAGAACTTAAATGTGCTATGAAAGAGAAACTATAGATTAAACTTCTCAGAGTCACTGTTCTCAGAATCAAGCTCTCTCTGAGATTCTCTTCAAATAATCACACAGAGTCATATATCACTGTGTTGATTAAGAGAGAGAGAAGTGTTGCAACAGTACTGAGAAGAGTAGAGAAAGAACTGATTACTGATGAACTGATCAGCAGAAGGAATGATATCTCACTGTAAAGCACAGATACTATTATCATGATCACAAGAGATGCAGAAGAAGAAGAAGATGTGATAATAAAAGTAATACTTCTGTGACTCATTAATGCTGCTATATCTGTCTTTAACCTGGCTTTCTTAACAGTCATAAAGACTGCAGCTGCATCACAAAGACATTTAATCACTAGAAAGTGTCAGAATAAGTCTATTATTATCTTTCAAGAATAATACTCTCATGCACTCACTATTACAGATGAGAGAGAGAAGATCTTTTTGAAAAAATTCTTTCACTACTATTAGCTTTATCTCTAAAACACATCACTTTTACAGAGAATTTCATATACAAACCAGAATATGATGAGAGATTTGTAAGTCACTTATTAACTATTTTTTTCATATTTTAAATTAATATATAAGAAACTTACTTATCACATATTTGATTTGAATAGGGATGAGAAAAGAACATCTATACAGTCAGCAGAGAAACTTATCTATTTCTTTGTATCATATGCAGTATATATACTGTCAAATCAGTTGATAATTATTACTATATAATAAAGATAATTTCTAATCTGATAATCTTAAGAGTATCAGAACTATACTCTTAAAGAGAAGAATATTCTCACATCTTTAACTGTGTCAAGACTCTGTTACAGTTTCACATACCTCATTACTTTTATACAGATGATTTCATTTATTTCACAGACTATTTCAACTGATTTTCAATTACTCTATGACATTATTTAGATATAATATAGAAAGACCTGATTGATGAATATAAGAATCTCACTTCTATATACAGTCAGCAGATTACTCTTTCATGATAGTAAGACACTGCTGAGATATCACTTCAGCTATTCTCACTTACAAAATGAGAGAAGAGTATCTGCTCATTATCTATATAGAATAGCTAGATGCTGACTTCTGATTAAAGAAGTCAGTGATTTGTCTTTCTTCTACTGAAATATATCTGAAAGTTACTGCATTTCTTATACAATCTTCTTAGTATACTAAGTATTATATCTGTGATATTCTCACAGTAACTCTGTAGCTCATGAGATTGCTATTTAAGTAAGATAGTCAAGCTTACTTATACAGCTTCTCAAACAACTATCTCTACGTGAGGCCACTGACTAGTCACCGCTTCGGTTTCATTACATTACAATACAGAAGTTTCTATATAATATATTAGTAATTATATAATCTGAAGACTGAAAGAGATTCACTGAGTGAATGATTCTCAATATATAAGATTGTCTAATAATTAATATTTAGTATTATCTGTAAGAGTAAGAGTGTCTTTACACTTCAGAGAATAATCTTACTATATTTAAGTGCTAGAGCTGCAGAATGTGAAATACAATCTTATTCTCAAACTCAATTGATTTTAAAGATTCAATTGACAAATTCAATGATGTATATGCTATATATAGTTAACTAATAGAAAGAAAACAGTTCATACAATTCTATTAACTAATATAAGAAGAATATTTCACATCTCTGATATAGAAGAGTTAAATCTACTTATATATTAATAAGTAAAGAGAATGATTCACAAGATCTCATCTGAAAGCATTCTGTATATCATACAGAACTCAGAAGGGAAGAAAATCAAGATAAAGAATATACAGAAGAACAAGTATATAAAGAAACTTCTGAAGAAGTATGAGAAGATTTTCTGAACAGATCTTTTATCAGAATTACTGCTGAAATGAGAATTTATACATGAGATTAACATGAGAGATGTGAAATCAGTCAATCAAAATATATACTCTCAGTTGCAGACATATCTTGAAGAACAGAAGTATCAGATCACAGACTTCTTAGAACATAATCTTATATATCTCTTATTAAGCATGTGAGACTTCTCAGTTCTATTCAGGAAAAAGACAGATGAAGAGTGATGAATATGTATTAATTATCAAGTACTTAATAAGCTAATAATCAAGAATGAATATTTACTGTTATAAATTCAACAATAGTTGAATATAGTCAGAAACACTTAATATCTATTTAAGATTAATCTTCTCTCAGAATATTAACAGATTTGTATAGATGAACTATCAGTTTCATAAACTATATTTAATATATAATAAAGAAAGTTTGAATTTCTTAATCTGATAAATATATCTGTCATTTTTTAAATAATAATAAATACAATTCTTTATAAACAGAATGAAATCTCATATCTTGTATATCTGAATAATATCTTAGTCTCTTCAAACTTATATAATAAATATCTGAAGTATCTTGATAAAGTGCTTATAACTCTGACAGAGTATAAGCTCTATATTAAATCAATTAAGTATGTATTTGAAATGAAATAGTTAAAGTTTGTAGAATATATAGTGAGTGATGACTATATACATCTTATTTCAGAGAAATTAAATGTTATAGTGAATTAACTGTGTCTGAGAAATGTATATTATATATAACAGTTTCTTCAGTTAATCTTATATTACTGTAGATTTATCAAGAATTTTATATAAATATCTGTATCACTCTCAGATCTGTTAAGAGAAACAGATAAAAATCTGTGACAGAAGAAGTTTTATTTAATTATTTAAAATATTATATACAAAGAGATCTTTCTCAGACTGAGAGAATGTATAATAATATTCTCAGTGCTTATTTAATTAGATTATAATAAATCTTTCTATATTAAGATAGATATATTTAAATAAGCTATCAGAGATACTCTTTTATAGATAAGTAAGAATAGTAAGCTGCACTCAGTGATATATAATAATAGAAAACTATCAGACACTGAACTTAATTACTCAGTGTATAAAAAGAAATTACTGATAATTAAATATATACTGATATTATAAAATAAATATATTAATAATAAGTATATAATAATAGTGATTATAAATCATGAAAGTCTTGTCTATCTATAATCAATGATGAAATCTTTCAAACACTTAGTATATTGAATCTCAGAGTTTCAAGTGTATAATCTTTATATCAAATATTAAAAGAGATTGAATACTGTGATATCTGATACAATCAGTTATAAACTTAATTTTATAAATGAGAATTCTATGAATCAGATATAAGAGAAGTTCATATCAAATATACTAAGTAAATATAAGAAATTAGAATAAATAAATATAATAATTTCTCATTTAAAGAATGATAACGTGTAAGATAATAAGTATCTTATAAAGATAGTAGAAGAGATACTTTTAAACTTCAAACTGAGAAAATTAAAAAATAATGTTATACTCTATTATAATCTAGAATATATAAAAGCTCTTTATCTGAAACATTTATTTAGATATAACTTGATAACTCATATATACAAGAAATTCAGTTACTTAGAAAGCTCTGAACTTATAAGTATACTTAAATCAAGAGTATACTGATCAAGCATGACTGAGAACATTCAGATATATACTTACAAATGCCTGAATTATCAAGTCACAAAAGAATCTAAGAAAGAGTTAAAATGTAAGAAAGTATAATATTAGATAAAATATACAATACAACTGTTCAAATAATAAGAGATAAATCTCATAGACATATTACTGTGAATATTAAATAGAAATTATTGAATAATCACTGCTATTGACTATACTACTAGCTGATCAGTTATGAAAGCAGTTTCAGAGATAACAGAGAAAGTGATGATGAAGTTTCTATATAATGAGATCTATATCAACTATGAAATACTGTGCAAGATTCTAACTGACAATAATGTAAACATTGTAGAAGAAGTAGTGAGGCATTTCATGAGCCAGTTACAGACAAGACATTGTAGAACAATGTCATACCACTCACGGACAAACGGGAAGGTGGAACACTTGAATGAAATCCAGGGCAACATGCTGATGAATATCTCAGGTAGGCGTTATTAGCCACGCGGATTCGGCAGCATGTAGTCTTCAAGCGTTCCCCATTCTATCTGTTGTATGGATTGCATCCGCGCATCCCGGAGAATGCTTTGGAAAAGGTGAGGGAGGGAACAGCAGTTGCGGACGCAGCAGTCACGGACACAGAACCAAGATTGAAAGAGATCAGCTACACACATGTAAAAGCTAACAAGTTACTCCTGAACTGAGCAATTTAATCAAAAAGAATACAAGACTCACTAGTTAAGAAATTGAGTCTCAAGATAAGAATGTGAGTTCTTATATATAATGAGAGTTCTGTGAAGTGTTAATCTAGATGATTTGAGCTCTATAAAATACTCAAATCACATTCTCTGAGAATATATATGTTGAAAGAATCAGAGAAACAGATCTTATACAACTTAATAAATGATTCATATCTTATAGAGATAAAGATATAAGATCTGAGTAGATTATTATTATTCATAATACTATTATCAGTATTGAAAAAGAAGAAACTTATAATTAAAAAGTCTAATGAAGTAAGAGAAATCATAGATACTTATAAATCAGATAATCTTACTTCTTTCAATCTTTTTATAATTATAAGAAAAGAATAAGAAGTAATGAAGAAATCAGATAAATATTATACTTTAATAAGTGATAAAACTGTAGCTGATTGTATAATAACACACTACAGATAGCAGATATAATATGATAAAGAGCAGTTTCAGAGTGTCAGACTTGTATATAAATCAGATTACAGAAGAAAAAAAGATTCAGAGTTGAATTCAACTATTTATACTAGTTAAATTGTGAAGATAATAGAGAATGAAGCATTTAAAATATTCACAGATATATAAGATTAAGTTATCTTAATTTCTGAAAATGTTTAGAGATTAAGTAATATTAGTTTTAATAAACTGTTTACTGTAGTAGTCTGAGAGAGTAAAGAGAGGCAGTATAATATATAAGATAGAATTATAAAAGATGAAAGCTGCTGAATCTAGTCACTGAATGCTGTATTATATAGAGATTATATAAGAGTAGTAACTAGCAGATAAAGAAAAAGTGTAAGAAAAGAAAAGAGAATAACTTAAGAGATAATGAATTAATTATTAACTATAACAATTAGCTGTAAAAAGATAAATATTATTATAAATATCTCATCACTTTTCATACATTATATGTTTAATCTATTTCCAATATCACATCATCTGAAAAACATTAAAAATAAAGAAAATCTCAAAACTCAAGATCTGTAAGAGATTTGAGAGCTGTAAGATACTCTTATAATAATACTATACATATCTCTGATTTCTCTATCACTCTGTGTATGACATTAATATTGTATATTACAAGATTGACTGAAATGTCAATATAGAAATGTGTATACATGTGTGTAGAACAATTGAAGAAGAGTATGAAACTCACAGAATCAGCAGCTAGAACAGAGAAAGTGAAGATGAAAGCAACTGAAAGAGAAGAGAGTACAGAATTAGATAAATAACACTAGAAGTCACTCAGAGATGAACACTTATAATCTGATATATATACAATCTTCTCTGAAGAAGAGAGAGAGAAAATAATGAAAGAAGCTTGAGAATAAGAAAGAGTAGTCTCAGTAGTATTATCATCTTCGAAAATTAAAATGATCTCTAGTACTAAACTAACTAAGAATTATTGTTAGTATACAAGACTGTAAAAACAGAGATGAGAACAGTTACTGAATGAACACTCACTGATCTTAGAGTTGTATATATAATTACAACATATATAAGACTTCTCAGAAAGAGAGAGAGAGACATGAGAGAATACAGAAAGTAGAACACGGTGTATGAACAGCTTATTCTCATAATAACATCTCAGATAAGATATACAAGTCTCATATCTATAAGTGTAAAAGAGTATAATATTCATATTCTTTATCTGTATCACAAAGTTAAATAATAAATACTAGAGAATAGATCAATGTAAGTTAATCATTCTAAAGATATTTATGAAAGTGAATATATCTGTAATATTGAATTTAATAATCATAAAAAGTTTCTTAGTATTCATAGATGTCATGACTTTGTGTATAATAAAACTCGTAACAATTTCTTCTAAGAAAATTAGTATTAGAAGAGAAGATGAAAAAGAAAGACTTACACTTTTAACACTGTTGAAGAGAGAAGTAGTTCTCAGATATAAATGAATAATTATCTTATCATAAATATTTAAAATGAATATAATAATCAGTATCTGTGACTGAGCTTTAAATAGTTGTGTCATATACAGTCTTTGTATAATAAATTATTCTAGAGATTGATAAAAAGAGCAGAAGTGTATATACTGAGAAATATAATTCATCAAGTCTATATAACATCTTCTTAAAATAAGAAGAGCTGATAATAACAGTAGAAGTAGCAGAGACAGAGAGAGCAGAAGTAGTAAGAGTAAGAGTAGCAGAAATAGAGATAGCAGAAGCAGGAGAACTAGAAACAGAGATAAGTGTAGAAGATTGAGAAAGAGTGATAGAAGTAGAAGTAAGTGTAGAAGATTGAGAAGAAGTAACAGAGAAAGAAACAGTAGAAGAAGAAGCAGAGAGAGACACAGAAGACTCAGTTATATATACTACAGATAATTTCTTCATTATCACATTCTTCAAGTTCTTAATTAACAATTCAACATTGAGTTTATCATCATTGATAAATGCAGATCTGTCAACACATGAAAATTCTGCATGAATAAAAACAAATATATCAGTATCTGTGTTTATGCAAAATTGTGTCAGAAAACACAATCAGATATTCACTGAGAACAAAAGAGTCAAGAGTATATAAGAAGATGAAGAAGATATGTCATTCATAATAATACATTCTGATAATTGTTAGAAAAATGTGATTCGGAAGAATGTATGACTGCCGGATAATAACGCGGCTGCTTTTAAACATGCTTATGAATGTAAAGAAGTCATAGCGGCCACTAATTAATTTAGTATAACATATATAAGAAGCTGGTGTACATCTGTAATTATATGCTGACTCAAGCAACCTTTGAATTACATCTGATAGCATGTCTAAAAACCAGTGAGAAGTGAAGACCTCTTCAGAGCATGATAATTCCATCTACAAAGAAATTCATAGTTATCATGCTAGAGTAGTTCTAAATGTCTCAAAAGATAGTGTATGAAAAAGTAGTGAGCAGAAGAGTATTTAATTAATACTACTTTACTTATTAAGGGAAAACTTCACATTCAGGTGAATGCCACATATACAAATAAATAAGATGTGAGAAAAAGAGAAGAGAAGTGATGAATCAGATTCAAAGAAGATCACTCTCTATTCAGAAGAATAAAAGAAGAGTGATCACAATCAGAGTCATACAATAATAACAGAAATCATATAATAATATAATAATAGACACTGTATAATTAATAAGAAACTATTAAAATAAATATCTTCTCTAGTTAATACAAATAATAACACTCTTCTCTACTATTTGAACTGAAAGATATGCAGAATCTGTCAGAAGATTTACTGAAAATAGTAAGAAAAGCAGTCAAGATCACTGAATCAGAAGCAAAACTTCATACACATACAAGAATTCTAAACAAGATTGAGATCTTGCATACACAGTGACAGACTGAGACAGAAGTTAAGCAACAATTAATATTCACTGCAGATCAAGTATTCACTATAAAGAGCTTCACTGATATAATCACTATTATTAATAAGAATAGAGAAAACCAGGTCATAGATCTGTAGTGAGAGATTAAATATTTATACAGATAAATAACTGTGCTGAATCTAAAGATCTTATCACAATTATTCATAATCTCTTCAAAAGTGTATACATTATCTGAGATCACTGCACAGAATAAGAATCTGAACTTGAGATATATCAAGTCAGAAGATCTGCTGAAGTTATTAAGCTTTAATAATAACTGATAAAATGATGCTGTAATCAGCTGACTAAGTCAGATATAATTATATTATTGAATCAAACATGAACTTACAGACAGATAGTTAACAGAATTTTAACAAGTCTTAAGATCTGCTGCATTTCTACACAGAAAAGTGAAGTTATTATAAATAATCAGTGAAAAGATAAATCTCACAGACTCAGAGTGATATTCATTTTCACAAATATCAAATGAGTTTTTCAAATGAATCTTGCACAACTTTGAGAAAGTGAATATATAAAATAAGTGTTATAAACACTTCACTGAGTATAGATAAGTGAGTCATCTTATATCATACTTCACACACCTCAGCTTACACTATCTCACATTGAATAAAGAGCTTTTAACATCTTTCTATTTACAGATCTTCATTTATAATCTTACACTCAAGTTGAGAGTGAAATGAAAATGCTTAATCTCATAATCAGATATAATAAAAGAAGTATACAACATTCTTATTATACAGAAATAAGTAAGTCAATTATAATAGAAAATACTACAATCAAGTATATCTCAACAGAGAACAGATAATCAGACTTCTATAACATAAGTCATACATCTGAATATAATAAATCTAGATTTCAATATCATTGTTAAAGCACTGAATTCTCTGAAAAAGAAATTTTCTGAATGAAAATCTTAATATTGTGAACATTGAGCTTGCTTCAACTGCAGATACTAAAATCATGATGCAAAGAATTACACAGAGTATACATAGATAAAAGAAGCAAGAGAGTTAAAAAACTAGCAGAATCAGTAAGCTCAGAGACACTTGCTGATATTCTATAAAAAATCTCTAAAGTAAAAAAGATATCTATATTAGATAACTCACTGAATTCTGTGAATATAAAGAGAAAGCAGACTTCTGACTGAGATATAGATAAGAATAAAGCAGACACTTATCTCAATGTCTTAAGATCTGAAATGTTAATATATAGAGAGCACTTGAATAAGAATTAAGAAATGACTGTAAAAGTATTAACAGACACAGAAGCTTCTATATAATATATTAATAATTATATAATCTCAAGACTGAAAGAGATCTGCTGAGTGAAGAATTCTCAATGTATAAGATTGTCTGATAACTGATATTTAGTGTTACTTACAAGAGTAAGAGTTCTCTTACACTTTGAAGAATAATCTTGCTATATTTGAGTATAAGAGCTGTAGAACATGAAATACAATCTTATTCTCAGACTCAATTGATTTCAAAGATTCAATTCACAGATTCAATGATGTACATACTATATACAGTTAACTGATAGAAAGAAAACAGTTCATACAATTCTATTAACTGATATAAGAAGAACATTCTACATCTCTGATATAGAAGAATTAAATCTGCTTATATATTAATAAGCAAAGGAAATGATTTGCAAGATCTTATCTGAAAGTATTCTGTATATCATACAGAACTCAGAAGCAGAGAAAATCAAGATAAGTAATATACAAAAGAACAAGTATATGAAAAAACTTCTGAAGAAGTATGAAAAGATCATTTAAACAGATCTCTTATCAGAATTGCTGCTGAAACAAGAATTCATACATGAGATCAACACAGAAGATATGAAATCAGTCAATTAAAATACATACTCTCTGTCACAAACACATCTCAAAGAACAGAAGTATCAGATGACAGACCTTCTAGAACATAATCTCATACAACTCTTATTAAATGTGTGAGACTTCTCAGTTATATTCATGAAAAAGACAGATAAAGAGTAATGAATATATATCAATTATTAAGCACTTAACATGCTTATAATCAAGAATGAATATTCACTGTTATGAATTCATCAACAGTTGAATACAGTTGAAAATACCTGATATCTATTGAAGAATGATCTTCTCTCAGAATACTGACAGATCTGTGTAGATGAACTGTCAGTACTATAAACAGTGTTTAATATATAATGAGAAAAGTTTGAATTTCTGATAATACTATTCAGTCTGATAAATGTATCTATCATCTTTCAAATAATAATGAATAGAATTCTTCATAAACAGAATAAAACCTTGTATCTCATATATCTGAATAATATCTTAGTTTTCTCAAACTGATATGATGAATATCTAAAGTATCTTGATAAAGTGCTTACAACTCTGACAGAGTATAAGCTCTATATTAAATCAATCAAGTGTGTATTTAAAATGAAAGAGTTGAAGTTCATGAGACATGTGATGAGTGATAACTGTATATACCTCATTTCAGAGAAATTAAATGTTATAGTGAATTAATCACAGCTGAGAAACATACATTATATATAACAATTTCTTGTGTTGATCTCATACTACTGTAGGTTTATTAATGATTTCACATAAATAGCTGCATTACTCTCAGATCTCTTAAGAGAGACAGATGCAAATCTGTGAAAGAAGAAGTTTTATTCAATTATCTGAAATATCATGTGTAAAGAGATCTTTCTCAGACTGAGAAAATATATAATAACATTTCCAGTGCTTATTCAATCAGATTATGATAAATCTTTTTATATCAAGATAAATATATCTAAATGAGCTATCAGAGACACTCTTCTGCAGATGAGTAAGAATAGCAAGCTGCATCTAGTAATGTACAATGATAGAAAACTATCAGGCACTGATAGACTGGCCGCTGAGACCATGAATTTTACATTTGATCTCATTTGGTCTGGTCTCATACATTTCTTGGTGTGAATCCCGCTGAGACTAGTTATTAAAAAAACATGCAAAGTGACTATACATGAGATCTTAAAATGAAACCATGACTTGAAAAAAATGAGAAAGTGATCTCATTTGGTCTCATTTAGTCCCATTCTTGACATAAAGTTACTATTTTTAGACATTTTAAGGTTTTTTTTAGACTATTTTTAATTTTTTAAAAAGTAACGCTTTTTGATAATGCTTAAATGAGATTTAAAGTCATTTAAAGCAATAAAAATAATTTAAATTGAGAAGTGAAAATCATGGTCTCATTTGAAAAATGTGACAAGAGTAGACAGTAAGTTTCACTGAAACAGTATAAGACTACTATCTAATGTTAAAACTGTGTAATGGGATCGGTCAAATTGGTAATGAGACTATCAAAAAATCTGGTCCTGGTCTCAGACACGGTCGCACGGTCAGTCTAGGCACTGAGCTCAATTACTCAGTGTATGAAAAGGAATTACTAGTAATCAAGCATACACTGATATTATGAAATAGATATATTGACAACAGATATATGACAACAGTGATCACAGATTATAAAAGTCTTATCTATCTATAATTAACAATAAAATCTTTCAAATATTTAGTATATTGAATCTCAGAGTTTCAAGTGTATAATCTTCATATTAAATACTGAAAGAAATCAGATACTGTGATATCTGATGCAATCAGTCACAGACTTGATTTCATGAATGAGAGTTCTGTAAATCAGGTATAAGAAAAGTTCATATTAAATATACTGAGAGAATGTAAGAAATCAGAATAAGTGAATACAATAATCTCTCACTTGAAGAATAGTAAGATGTCAGATGACAAGCATCTTGTGAAAGTGATAGAAAAGATACTTTCAAACTTTAAGCTGAGGAAATTGAAAAATGATGTTGTACTTTACTATGATCTAGAATATGTAGAAGCTCTCTATCTGAAATATTCATTTAGACATGACTTAATAACTTATATGCATAAGAAATTCAGTTACTTAGAAAGCTCTGAACTCATGAATATACTCAAATCAAGAATGTATTAGCCAAGCATAGCTGAGAACATTCAGGTATACACTTATAAGTGCTCAAATTATCAGATTGCAAAAGAATCTAAGAAAGAATTAGAATATGAGAAAGTACAACATCAGATAAAATACACAATATAACTGTTCAAATAATGAGAGATAAACCTCATAGACATATTATCATAAATATCAAATGAAAATTGTTGAATAATCACTGCTATTGATTATACTACTGACTGACCAGTTATAAAAGCAGTTTCAGAGATAATAAAGAAGATGATAATGAAGTTTCTATATAATAAGATCTATATTAACTATGAAATATCATATGAGATTCTAACTGATAATAGTGTGAATCTTATAGAAGAAGTAGTGAGGCATTTCATGAGTCAGTTACAGACAAGATATTATAGAACAATATTATATCACTTATAGACAAATAGAAAGATAAAATACTTGAATGAAATGTCAAGCAATATACTGATAAAATATCTAGTGACTAAGCCTATCAGACTATGAGATGAATATCTCAGACAGGTATTATTAGCCACACAGATTCAGTAACATATAGTCTCTAAGTGTTTATCATTCTACCTGTTTTATGAATTGCATTCATGCATTCTGAAGAATGTTTTAAAAAAGATGAGAAAGAGAACAGCAATTGCAGATACAACAGTCACAGACACAGTAGTTACAGACATAGAATCAAGATTGAAAGAGATCAGTTATATACATGCAAAAGCTAACAAGTTACTTCTGAACTGAGTAATTCAATTAAAAAGAATATAAGACTCACTAGTTAGAAAATTAAGTGTCAAGATGAAAATATAAGTTCTTATACATAATGAGAGTTCTGAGAAGTTTCAATCTAGATAATTTAAGCTCTATAGAATACTCAAATCACATTCTCTGAAAATATATGCATTGAAAGAATCAGAGAGACAGATCTTATACAACTTAATAAATAATTCATGTCTTATAGAGATGAAGATACAAGATCTAAGTAAATTATAATTATTCACAGCACTATTATTAGTGTTGAAAAAGAAGAGACTTATAATTGAAAAGTCTCACAAAGTAAGAGAAATCATAGACACTTATAAATTAGATGATATCACTTATTTCAATCTTTTCATAATTATAAGAAAAGAATGAGAAGCAATGAAGAAATCAGATAAATATCACACTTTAATAAGTGATAAGACTGTAGTCAGTTGTATAATAATGCACTGTGAATAGCAGGTGTAACATGATAAAGAGCAGTCTCAAAGCAGCAATCTTATATATGAGTCATATTACAGAAGAAAAAGAAATTCAGAGTTGAATTCAACTGTTTATATCAGTTTAATCACAGAGATAATGAAGAATGAAGTATCTGAAACATCTGTGAATATATGAGATTAAGACATCTTGACTTCTGAAAATGCTCAGAGATCAGATAAGATTAGTTTCAATAAGCTGTTCACTGTAGTGATCTGAGTGAGTGAAGAGAGCCAGTATAATATATGAGACAGAATTACAAGAGATGAAAGCTGCTGAATCTAGTTATTAAACACTGTATTATATAGAGATTGTGTAAGAGTAGTGACTAGCAGATAAAGAAAAAGTATAAGAAAAGAAAAGAAATAATGAATTGATTATCAACTGTAAGAGTCAGCTGTAAAAGATAAATATTATCATATATATCTCGTTTATTTTCATATATTACACATTTAATCTATTTTCAACATCATATTATTTGAAAAATGTCAAAAACAAAGAAAATCTCAAAACTTAAGATCTATAAGAGATTTAAAAGTCACAAGATGCTCTCACAATAATACTGTATATGTCTTCAATTTCTCTATCACTCTGTATATGACATTAATGTTATTTATCACAAGATTGACTGAAATACTAATATAGAAATGCATACACATACATGTAGAAAAATTAAAGAAGAGCATGAGATCTGCAGAACTAGAAGTCAGAGCAGAAAGAATGAAGATGAAAGAAACTGAAGAAGATGACACAGAATCAGATAAATGACAGTAGAAGTCATCTGAGGCTGAACACTTATAATTCAGTGTACACACAACCTTCTCTGCAGAGAAGAGAGAGAAAATAATAGAAGAAGCTTGAGAGTAGAAGAAGATAGTCTCAGCAGTATTATTATCTTTAATTAAAATGATCTCTGGCATCAGAGCAACTAAGAATCATTATTAGTATATAAAAATCATAAAATCAGAGATGAGAACAGTTACTGAATAAACACTCACTGATCTTAGAGTTGTACATGTAATTACAACATGCATAAGACTTCTCAGAAAGAGAGAGAAAGATACATACAAATACAGAAAGTAGAACATAGTGTGTAAACAGTTCATTCTCATAATAATATCTCAGACAAGGTATATGAGTCTCATATTCACAGGTGTAAAAGAGTATAATATTCATGTTCTCATTTCTGAAAACACAGATATTCTTCATCTGTATCATGAAGTTGAATGATAAATATCAGAGAATAGACTAATATGAGTTAATTATTCTGAAGATATTCATTAGAGCAGATGTATCTGTAATATTGAATTTAACAGTTGTAAAAAGTTTCTTGATATTTATAGACATCATAACTTTGTATATAATAAAACTTATAATAATTTCTTCTAGAAAAATTAGCATTAGAAGAAAAGATGAAAAAGAAAAGACTTACACTTTTAACACTGTTAAGAAGAGGAATAATTCTCTGATATAAATACATGATTATCTTATTATAAATACTTAAAGTGAATATAATAATTAATGTTCACAACTGAGCTTCAGATAGTTATATTATACATAGTCTTTGTACAATAAATTATTCTAAAGATCAGTAAAAAAAGCAGAAGTGTATATACTAAGAAACATGATTCACTAAGTCTATGCAATATCTTCTTAAAACAGAGAGAGCTGATAATAATAGCAGAAGTAGCAGAGACAGAGAGAGCAGAAGTAGTGAGAGTAGAAGTAGTAAGAGTAGAGATCATGAGAATGAAGGTAGCAGAAGTGAGAGAATCAGACACAGAGATAAGTGTAGAAGATTGAGAGAGAGTAACAGAGAAAGAAACAGAGAGAGTAGAAAGATATATAAGAGACTCAGTTATATATAATATAAGCAATTTCTTTATTATCATATTCTTCAAGTTCTTGATCAATAATTTAACATTGAGTTCACTATTATCAGTAAATGCAGATCTGTCAACACATGAAGATTTTATATAAATAAAAATAAATATATCAGTATCTGTGTTTATGCAAAATTGAGTCAGAGAATACAATCAGAAGCTCACTGAGAAGAAAAACAGTTAAGAGTGTATAAGAAGATGAAGAAGATATATTATTCATAATAATATATTCTGATAATCATTAGAAGAAAACAAGTTCTGATTATGTTTCATAACATATTACACTTACTACTAATAAACTGCTCAGTATGAGTACTATGATAATACTTGTTATGAAAACAGAGAGTCATTATCAGAAACATGTATGATGTAATAGATAAATGAATAAAAGATGTTAAATAGAAGAAGAAGTAGAAATCTTGAATAAGATAATAATATTCAATGATGATAATGATGAAAAAGATGATTAAAGAATGAAAAAAGTTAGTGAATGAGTAATATAATATAGTGAAAGTTTCTTTGTAAGAGTGTAAGAAGAATACTAGCTAGATCAGAGATAGACTGCATGATTGTGAATACTAGCAGTGTACTAATCCGCATGAAGCTAGAGCTTATATTATAATTATATAAGTATGACTAAATCTGATGAGAAAGAATGTAATTTAAAAGAATGTATAATCACTGAATAATAATACAGCTGCTTCTGAACATGCTTATAAATGTAAAGAGGTCATAGCAGTCACTAATTAATTTAGTATAATATATATAAGAAGTTAGCATACATCTGTAATTATATACTGACTCAAGCAATCTTTGAATTACAAAAACAAGTTCAGGTTATATTTCATAATATGTTTCACTTACTGCTAATAAACTACCTGATATGAGTACTATGATAATACTTATTATAAGAACAGAGAGTCATCATCAGAAATGCATATAATGTAATAGATGAACAGATTGAAAAGAGCTTGATAAAAGAGATAAGATGCAGAAATCTTGTACAAGATAATAACATATAATAATGATAATAACAGAGATGATAATTGAAGAATGAAAATATTAGTGAATAAGTGATGTAAAATAGTGAAAGCTTCTCTGAGAGCAGCTTATATCAGAGTTACATGAGTGTGACTGAATCTGATAAGAGAGAATATAGTTCAGAAAAATGTATAACTGCTGAATAATAACACAGTCACTTATGAACATGCTTATGAATGTAAAGAGATCATAGCAGCCACTAATTAATTTAGTATAATATATATAAGAAGCCGGCGTATATCTGTAATCATACACTGACTTAAGCAACCTTTGAATCACAGTCTAAATTTCAGAAACCTGAGATAAAATTGATATTATCTTTAATATAAGTAATACCTGTATCTACTCTGTTCAAATTCTCATTTTTTAAGTTATCTGAGTAAATCAGAATTGAGTCTTTTATATTAATTGTAGAGATCTTTTTTAAATACTGTTTATATTCTCTCTCTTTAAATAGTTTACTTCTTTACAAGTCTATGAGAGATTTCAGCTTTTCTCTTCAGAGAGATATTTTCTCATAATCAATTTTCTTAACATTTAATAAAGAAAATTAATTCTTAATTAATGAATATAGTCTGTATAGTTAAGAGAGCATTTTCTGTAAAGAATTGTTTTCATTTTGATTAAGAAATCTATTTTAATTCAGTTCATCTTCTGAGTTAATTAATGAAAATAAAGAAGAAACTGTTGACTGTTACGGCCATTGCGGTTAGCGATCCCACTAGATCACGTGACCCACCACTATATTATGTTCTTGTAGATAGATCTATCAATACAATCTTCAACTATTCTACAGATTATAGTCTGAATGACACATTTTTCTTTTTAGAATATTGTATCAACATTTTTGACACAGATAGTTCATCTTTTTTGAAAAGACTCTCACTCTTTATTGAAGATATTTCATTTTCCCTGAATCTGCTGATCAGCAGATTCATATACTTTATATTTTTAAGAAAGTGTGTTTCTCATTGTGAAGATTATTTTTTTTTTTTTACATATCTAGAAGAAGCAGAGCTATCTTGATATGAGTGATACATCTGTTACTTCAGAGTTCAGCTCAAGGCTCAGAATCACACAATTCACTAGACAACTTATTGATAGAATGCTCACTCATTATGAGAAGGCTTCTGACTTGCAAGATGAGACTGAGATCAGTTTTCACCAGAGTACAGAATTTGATGATGAGACAACAGAGAAACTTCAGAATAAAGAAAAGCAGAGTTAATATTCATCTACAGAATCTGTTTATTTCAACTTATTAAATTCTTCACTATCTCTCATCTCTGAAATGCTGATTTTTAATGATGATCTGAATCAATCTATCTATTGCACTGCAGGCAATCTTATGAATCTTATACAGATAATACTATAGAATCAAATGACTGCAGCTGAAATCACTCAATATCTCACTATATCTGTCTCTGCACAAAGAGACACTACAAGAAATGAGTTGTGAAAATATCAGAAGAAAGTGAAATATATACTAGATATTAAATCAGTGATCATATTTAATGACTCTAATTATGAAGTCTGGCATATTGATATATTAACTGATGTGAAAGTTATTGATGAAATCAACATTCTATTGAGAACTTAACAAGAATTCTCTTTTACACATTATATCAATTCTGAGAAGTGAAAGATCTGTTTCAAGTCTCTATATAGATATATGCTATCAAGTCTTGTTAAAAATATTCAAATCACTATTGAAACCTTGAAAGCTGACAATACTGCAGCTCTGTGAGACAAGATTAATATTGAATATATAATATCACTGACTGAAGAACAAGTTAATATCTTCAAGAAATTAATAAAATTATAAGTCAAGAATAGTGACTATCTTACTTTTCAGAGATATTTTCACTATCTTATTATCTGTTACAAGAAGCTCTGTCAGAGCACTGAAGATGTATATCATGATCTTTTTCTCAACAATCTGCAAGATTATCAAAGATCATTTGTTAAGACATGTTTGAATGAGTTTTTCTCCACTGACTAAGAACTCATTGTTAATATTGATATTAATGATTTGATAAAGCAACTGATCAATCATACATTCAAGAAGATCATCATTAAGTGAAAAAAGCAGTCTCAGACTAATTCTGTGACTGTGAAAAAGAACAAGAACAAGAACAAAGATGAGAATAAAAGCACAACTGTATGAAAGTACACTCACTGCAGAAGATATGAATATACTGTTGACAGGTGTTTTATCTTACACTCTGATAAAAAGAAAAAGAAGATGGACAAGAAGAATGATGATAAGAAGAAAGAGAAGAAGAATGACTTGATAAGTTCTCAATCAGTGATAAATACAGTAATTATAAAGATTAAGTTCTATTTCTCTTTCACAGTCACTGAAAAACCATTCTCTAGATCTTGATATTTGAATACATGTACAAGTCTGAATATGATGAGTGAGCTTCATTCTTTTTCAAATATCAAATCTTTTAATGATAACATCTCTGTCAATTCTGCAACTGAGAGAACTGAGTTTGTTAAGAAGATTAAGACTGTTATCTTAAAGATTGAGAGTGATAATGTTAACTTACAGAATGTTCACTATATTTCTAATATTACAGTTAATCTGCTCTCATTTACAAAGCTTGAAGATCAGGGATTTCAATTTACATTATCTTTTACTATTCTCTCATTTTTCATTTGCAGAGCTCTGAATAATGTCATTTTTCATACAGTTCAGACCGCTCAGAACAATATATATAAGATCAACAAACAGAAGTTCAATGAGAATTTCAATTATCTGAACAAGGTAGTCAAGTATATCACAATGCCTCATGAGTACAATTTTGACTGAAAAGTTGATTTTTCTGTGGCTGCTGTCACTACTGTTAATAACATTGATTCTGCAGATGTGAAAACACAGACATCAAAGATATCAAAGACTCTTTTGAATTGATACTACAATCTCAGTCATATTCACACTGATGTTATAATTGTTATGGTCAAGATTTCTCATACTGAAGTCATAATTAAAGATTCTAAGATCAAGTTCTTTTGTGAAGAATATATCAAGACAGGTATAATACAAGATTATTCAAAAACATCAATGTCTAGATCTATTCAACTTATTGAGAAGATTCATATTAACCTTTCAGGCAGTGAACATACATTGAAAGAACTCTCTGACCACTTCTTAGAGTCCCGCCAGAGAATTAAATACTGAATACTTATCATCTATAATGCAACTTGCTATCATTGAGTATATTTTTTGAGATTCAAGAATAAGGCTGTTCAATACTTTGAGTTGTGGCTCAGATTCATGAGTAATCTCAGGTATACAGCCCCTGCTTTTCTACAGACTGATATTGATGATGTTTTTCAATTTACACATATACACACAGTCATGAATTCATATAGTATCAAATGAGAACTAATAACGTCATATTCATCACATCAGAATGATGTTTCTGAACATGAAATTCACACTATTATGAGACAGATTAAAGCTGTTCTTTTGAAAGATAATCTTTCTAAGAAGTTCTGACTAGATGATTTAGAGACAGTGCTTATAATAATTAATAATACTCTCACATCTACAGTTCTTTATAACTTGAAATTTTGATTCTCTATCACAGAGACTTCTGTGATTCCAAGTTCATATAAGATTCCTTAATATGCACTTACAAATACTTCACTGAATATGAGACATTTTCATCAATTGAGTGCAGAGATTTTTATTCACTTGCATGAATCTCAGAAGCCTGTGAATAAGCTTTCTTCACATGCTGATTTCTATTATATCATTGAATTCAGTAGCACATTGATATATTACCTATGACATTCTGAATCTGATAAGATTATTGTCAGTAGCAATGTGAGGTTCTCAATCACTGAAAAATCAGAATCAGTTGTTATATCTGTGACACTCATTTATCATGTTAGTAAACTGAAACCTGATATTCATCTGATTAATGATGAAGATGCTTCTGATATTGATAATCTGAATTCTACAGAATTGCAGCTCATAAAATTACTGACTACTTATACTTCAAGCTCTGCTACAGATAATCTTCTGAAGTTCTACAAGAATGTCACATCTCAGTTAGAGAGAGTAGAAGATTATTAAAAGAAGTTCATACAACATGAGATTACTGATCTGAAGAGACATAATATATGAAGTTTGATTTCTAGATCTGATGTTCTGAGAAATGAACTGATTACTTCAGACTGTTAAGTGTTTCTTGAAAAAGATAGACTCACAGATCTGAATACTGATTCTGATAATATTCTTAGAAAATTATATTGAGTGATTTATAATAACTAGCTTAAGAAGAGTTCTAGAGAAGAGATCTACACTTCTGTCATCACTGATACTGTCAATTGTATTCTTTTTGCAATAGCAGTACTACACAGTTGAACATTCTGTTAAGTGAATATAGTAATGATATATCTGTATGAGTGCCTCACTAAGAAGATCTATATAAGACAACTCATCAGATTTGAGACAGATTCACTGAAAACACTTGTCTGTGTGATTAAGAGTAGTCTATACAGTCTGAACCCTGCAGTGATGATCTGATATAAATTACTTAACAGCTCTACTGAGTGATCTTGAATTTGCAGTCAGTGTCAATAATCTGGCACTCTAATATCATATATTCAGATGTCATCTCTATATAATAATCTACATTGATGATCTTAATATCATATTCAAAGTTCCTGAGAATGCTGATTAACTAGTGAGTATACTCAGTGGGAAATTGAAAGTCAAGAATCTACATCAGTCAATCAAGTATTTGAGTATGAAAGTCAATTATTCAGACAAAGAAATTGATTTAACATATTGTTAATATATTAAATGTCTTGATAAAGATTTCTATCTTGATGATACAGCTGTTATCAAAATATTAATAAAGAATGAATTTCATATTGATGATTTCCCTATACTAGAGAAAGAGACTGGTTTCATAATTCAGTGATATCCATGATATAAGTTACTTGCAATATCTTATAGTTAAAACATGTTCTGATATCACTCACACTGTCTCACTACTCACTTAACAGAACATTGATTCAACATCTCAATATTGAAAGACTCTGTTACATATTATATATTATTTAAAAGAGATCATGAATCTGGGCATTTTCTACAGACACAGTCTGTATAAGAGGTTCATTTTCCCTGATTTCTCTGATGATTTCTATCTACCCTTCAGCTACTCGGATTCTGATTGAGCTGGCCTCTTCAATAATAGTAGGAAATCAACATTCAGCTACATTTTTAAGCTTGCAGATGATCTGATTTCATAGCATTTAGTAAAGCAACCTTGTATATCTCTAAGTTTCAATGAGACTGAATATATGACTCTTAGTAAGGCAGTCTGTGAAGCAACATGAATTCAGAATCTCATGATTGAGCTTGACTTTATTACTACATCTCTGATACAGATTCTCACTGATACTAAGAGTGTCATAAATCTTACAAAGATGACAGTTATTACAGTCTGAAACAAGCATATTGACACACATTTTCATTTTTCATATTAACAGTTAAATCAGAGAATCATTGATTTAAAATACATTCTCATCACTCAGATAGCAGTGAATGAACTTACTAAATCTCTAAATACTGTGATATTTGCATGATTCATGATTTTACTAGGTCTTACAGATGTAAAAGTTGAGAATGTTTAATTTTACATTTGTATTTAATTTTGACAGACTGTCTTGATAATTTGAGTGTTTTTATATATAATTCTTATTATCTTGAGAGAAGGTGTTGACTGTTACAGTCATTGCGGTTAGTGATCTCATTAGATCACGTGACTCATTACTATATTATGTTCTTGTAGATAGATCTATCAATACAATCTTTAACTATTCTACAGAAACTCTTTTTCTAATTATATAATTTAAGCTTATTTTTATAACTCTCAGAGTATAGTTTATACAGGTCTTTTTAAATCTAATTTCAGATAAAGAAATTAATGCTTCAATTTTTATTACTTTAATAGAAGATAATTTGAATACTTCTAGAATTTTTTTCAAAACTCTGTTGTACAGACTTTGAAAGAGTTCAGTGAAATTTATTAGATTATTTTATTAAACTTGACCTTCATAATCAGCTACTGAGATGATACAGGCTATGTATAACTGTTTTATAGCCTGGAAGAATAGATCTATCTCTGTATTTAATAGTCTAATTATACTATTTAATACATACTTATTATAGCTACTGATTTATATAATCAGTAATTACATACTTTTATAAAAAATTATATAGTAGTTAACTTTTTATAATATAATCAACGGCTTTAAAAACTTTTTTATTAACAAAGATGAAAGATTGATTAATTATATACTAATTTAATTACACAGTATTCTATAAATGTGTGAGTTATATAACTTTATATAGAGTATTCAGTCAATATTCTTTCTAATTATAAGCACTCAAGCATCTGCTAGCTAATATGAATATTACATACAAATCTTATCTAGTTATTTTATTAATTCTTTCTCTTCAAAGATCTCTTATATTATATTAATTAATCTCTAACTTCTAGCTTTAATATCTCTTATTCTTACTTTTTTTCTCTCTGGAATTTTTTCATAATAATATTCTGCTTATATAGTTTAAAACAACTTTCTCATCTTATAAGTTCTGACTCTGACTTTAACACTAACTCTAGCTCTGACTCTAACTCTGACTCTTTTAACTCTGATATCAGTGTAACTTCTAACTCTTACTCTTAATTCTGATATAACTTTGATAAGCAGTCTCAGTTAATTATTAAAGAATTGATTAAATATTTATATAAAGTAGATCTTAAGTATTTCATAAAATAAATTACTTAATTATAGTTAAGAATAAAGTGAATTTAATTATATATAAAGAAGATTAAGATATATTATATCTTTTATAAACAGTTTTTTTATACCTCTTATTAAGAACTTCTGATATCTTATATTTTAAAAGCTTTATTAATCTTTGAATATAAATTCTACTTATTTACTAGTTATTCTGTCAAGTTCTTATATTATTCACTATTATAGAAAATTCATAGAATCAATCTCTTTTTAAAGTATATAATTGAGATAGTATAAAAGCAGTCAAGAGCTTATAATCTGATAAAGATAAAAGATTAATTTATTGTATACTAATTTAATAACATAGTATTCTATAGATGTGTAAGTTATATAGTCTTATATAAAGTATTCAGTCAATATTTATTATATATTATTGTAATATGACAGAATCAAAGTAGTGACTAGTCAGTGATATTACATAGAGATAGTTATTTAAGAAGCTGTATAAATAAGCTTAACTATCTTGCTTAAATAGTGAGCTTGTAGGCTACAGAGTTATTATGAGAATATCACAGATATAATACTTAGTATATTAAGAAGATTATATAAGATACATAGTAACTCTTGTATATATTTCAGTAGAAGAAAAATGAATTACTGCTTCTTTGATAAGAAGTCAGCATCTAGCTATTCTATATAGATAATGAGCAGATACTCTTCTCTTATTTCATAAGTGAGAATAGCTGAAGTGATACCTCAGCAGTGTCTTATTATTAAGAAAGAGTAATCTGCTGATCTTATATAAAAGTGAGATTCTTATATTCATCAATTAGATCTTTCTATAATATATTCAAATGATGTTATAGAGTAATTGAAAACTGATTCAGATGAGATAAAATTATCTGTATAAAAGTAATAAGCTGTGTGAAACTGCAGCAGAGTCTTAATACTACTGAGAGTGTGATAATACTCTTCTCTTTAAGAGTATAGTTCTGATACTCTCAAGATTATCAGATTAGAAATTATCTTTGTTATATAATAATAGTTATTAACTGATTGATAGTGCATGTACTGTGTATAATACAAAGAAATAGATAAGTTTTTCTACTGACTGTATAGATCTTTCTTTTCTCATCTTTATTCAAATCAAATATATGATAAGTGAGTTTCTTATATATTAATTTAAAATGTGAAAAATGTAGTTAATAAGTGACTTACAGATCTCTCAATATATTTCATTCTATATATAAAATTCTCTGTAAAAGTGATGTATTTTTAGAAACAAAGCTAATAGTAGTGACAGAATTTTTCAAAAAGATCTTCTCTCTCTATGAAATATTTTTCTTTTCTCTCTCTTAATTATAATAGTGAGTGTATGAGAGTATTGTTCTTAAAGAATAATAAAGAGCTTATTCTGATATTTTCTAGTGAATAATAAATGTCTTTGTGATGTGACTGCAGCCTCTGTGACTGTCAAGAAAGCCAGGTTGAAGACAGAGATAGCAGTGTTAACAGACTGCAGAAGCACTGCTCTCATTATCATATCTTCTCCTACTTCTCTTACAGCTGTGATAGTAGTTGCTGTGCCTTGCAGTGAGGTGTCATTTCTTCTGCTGACTAATGTGTCTGCACCCGGTTCATCTCCTGCTTCTCTCATCACTGTTGCAACACTGCTCTCTCTCTCAGTCAATACAGTAATGTATGACTCTGTATGATCATTCAGAGAGAAATCTGAAGAGAGCTTGATTTCAGAGATAGTAACTCTGAGAAGCTCAATCTGTAGTTTCTCTTTCATAACACATCTGAGCTCTGCTCAGAATACTGCTGAGTTGAGTCTGCAGAGTTTCACAGTTTCTTCATCTTCTCTCTGTGAGAAGGCTTCAGTGCAGTCTCTGACTGGCACTACTACTTGTCTGCACTGTGTCAAGCAGCTGAAAAAGAGAGGGATTTTATACATCTGTCTCTTCTCTTACTTCTGTTATTTTTATTACATCTGTAATAACAACTTCTGTTATTTTTATTACATCTGTAACAACAACTTCTGTCTCTCTGTAAGTATTATTTCACAGAAAGATGTTGTATCAGCTCTGACAAGAAGCCTAGGTATTTAAGTAGTACAGAGTGAGAGTCTCAGAGCTTCAAGTATTGACAGATTCTATCAAGGCTGAGAAGGTCTCTCTTGCTCATCTGTAAAAGAAGATGAAAGTGTGAATCTCTGAGATGAAAAAACACCTCAGAATGACTGATCTCAAGAAGAGATCAGTCAGTACTGCTATTAAAAGTACTATAAAGATTAATTACTGATTGAAGAGAATCTTACTTCAATTGAAGCAGATAACTGAGATGCTTTATAAATTAGTAAGTTAATACTTTAAGTATCTCTTATACTCTTCTACAGCATACTTCTCTACAGCACTGCAGTGCTAACTTCTCAGCAGACAAAGATATTAGTGTTAAAGACTTTAACAGTGAAGAATGAGTTTGATAAGAGTGTGATTATTAATAAGTAGATTCTGAGATTCTCTTCTTTTTACTTTTTTAACAGGCTGTGATCTTATTAGAATAGCAGCAGTCTACAGATTAATAATATTAATCTTTTTATTAATTTTCAATATCTCTTTTCTCTAACTGCTTCAGGAATTTTACACTTATATAGTCTTATTAAACTTCTAAAAAACTCTTTGAGAGAAAATAGAAGAAGAGTACTATAGAGTCTACAAGATACTAGCTCATCACTATAAGATTATCTCTAAAAAACTCTTTAAAAAAAATAAGAAGTCTTAAGTAGTATTTCTTATTTAATATCTCTGACATGTAATAGAGTAATCTCTACTAGTTATCTCATAGCTTGTAATCTCTTTCTCAGTATTTTTCAAATACTCAAACAGTTTTTATAAATTCTCTGACAATAAATAACTTTCTTATTTAATAAGATATTAAAGCTTACTATAATATATTTACTTATTCAATATTTTCTTCATAAGATATTCAGTATCACTCTTAATCTTAATATTATTCAGCTGAGACAGCTTCACTCTGAAATATTACTTATAGAGCTCTAAATAGAAAATGTGAAAAATAGAATGAATTGATTTCAATTCTGTGAGTAATTTTAACTTATATATCTACTTATTCATTACTTTTATTACTGAGAAAGATTCTAGCTATCACTCACTGAGCTTCTTATATAATCTTATTATCTTAATATTCTTTACTGAAAGTAGTACTTAATTCTCTATTAAGAACTTTATTAAAAGATATTTTTAATTATAGTATTTTATCTACTACTTCTAAGTATGATAGATGCTTTTCATTATCTTCTTATAAATTTTATTTAAAAGTTTCAATCTTACTTTTACTTCTGATACTGAGAAATACTCTATTCTCTGTACTTATCTGACATTCTGACTGTCTATTTCTCTCTTTAAAATATTGTTTACAATGTTACTGAGTAATGAAGAATTATATTTATAATAAGTATAGAAAGAAGATATCTTTAAGATTACATTCTTTACATTATTATATATGAATTTAATAGTCAGAAGATATTTGAGTTAATCATTCTGATAATATAAATAGAATACTTAAAGATACTGTTCTAGTGTCTGATTTTAATATTCAGTCTGATCATCTGTCTGTAGATGAAATACAGTACTGAGAAGACATCTTATCATAAGATAATAGTAAAAAGCTGACTAGTATTTACTGATGAAGAGAGATTCTCAATCTATTATTAATAATTTTGAAGTACTGTGATTATAAATAATAATATCTAAAAATAGATCAGTTAATTCAGAGGCTTTAATCTTTTTATAAGTAGAAATATATCTGATTATCTTTATAAAGTGATTAATAATGATTAAAATTAAGTTATATTCTTTGACTCTTATTAACTTCAGTAGATCAACTATGAAATTTATTAATAAATTCTATTATAAGCTCTTTGAAACAGGCAGTGATACTAACTCACTGTATTACTTATACTACAGAATCTTTATCTTTTAATAAATATTATAAGTCTTAATATACTCTTTAATATCTGTCTGAAGCTTGTCTTAAATATATTTATATTTTAGAAGCTTCTCAGTCTTCTCTAATCTGAAGTGCTCTGTATAAAGATTATTATAATGAATTCTTAATAACTTCTAATATATCACTCTGCTATAAGAGATGAAGACTGAATTATTCAGTAGTAGAAGTTTATATTCTTCTAATTATCAGTGACTTAATTTCTTAGTAATATCATTCTGCTCAGAGCCTGTCTCTTTCAAGTTTAAACTGAATTCTTTCTTCTTTAACTTCTGAATTTAAGCTGTAGTAGAGATATTCTTCTTCTATAACTTATTAATGAATTTTAAAAGTAGTCAGATTGAAAGATTGTAGACTGTTTTATTCTTTATTAATTTAATAATTATAAGATATGATATAAGAAGCTCATGATCTTCAGTGTCAGTTCTCTACAGAGACTCAGGTTTTCTTTCATATTCTATACTGAGTTATATAGCTGTCTTACTAATACTGTTTCTGAGCTTCAGAGAACTTTAACTCTCTGCAGTCAGCTTCTTCTGCAGTGATGATAGAGATTCTTTTATAGAATTCTTCTCTGTATTAATAATATTATAATCAGACTGTTTAAATAGTATATCAGTGAGATTAAGCTGATCTGAATGATATTAAATATAGAAATCATACTCTGAAAGCAGCTCTGCTCATCTGACTTAATGTTCTATCAAGCTCTTTATTATCAAGAAGTAATACAGATTTGTATAATTAGTGAGAACTTACACTGAGTACTTACTACTCTGAAGATAATATTATCAGATCTTAAAGAATTTAATAATTACTAACATCTTCTGATTATAAGTATCATATCTTCTCTGTATAAGTAATAACTTCTTGAAGAAGAAGGTCACTGATCTTCATTTATAATATCTTATAGACTTTATAAAAAAGTCTTCTCTCATAGATAATTCATTATCTGTTTTCTCAGAAATAATTATTTTCTGATTCTTTCAATATTGAAAGATCTCTAATATTAACTATAAAAAGATTTCACAGACTTCATTTCTGAATACATCAGTCTCACACTGACTGAATAAGTTGAGATTAAAGTGATTCAGTATTATAATATCTATGAAAGCTTGTTTTAATTCTGCAAATGTCTGCACAGTGTCTTAAGTAAGAATAAATAATTCTGTTTTTCTATCTTTCATACTTCTCTTTAACAGATCTGTAAGAGAAGCAGTAATCTGTAAATATATATAGATAAATTATCTGTAGAAATTTATAAATTCTAGAAACATCTATATCTTACAGTATATCTGCAGTATTAGTCAGTTCTTAATAATAAAGACTCAGCTTCTATTCATTGAAATGTTATTCATCTTAATAATATAATCTAAGAAATCAATCTTCTACATGTAGAATGAGTATTTTTCAGTGTTTATATAAAGTTAATACTGTCTCAAGTGACTCAATACTTCTTAAATATGAGTATTGTATTCTTTCTCTGTTTTTGAGAAGATTAGAATATTATTTAAGTATACTATATAGAAGATGTTAACAAGGCTCTGCAGTGTCTTATTTATATAGGTCTGAAAGATGACTGAAGTATTATAAAAATTAAAAGATAAAACAAGATATTTAAAATTACTGTACTTGATATAAAAAGCTGTTTTTTAAATGTTATCTTTGTTAACTCTGATTCTATGATAGATATTCTGTATATCAATCTTTGAGAATATTTTTACTTCAGATAATCAATCAATTATCTCATTAATTAATAATAATAAATAGTAATTCTTAACTATTATCTTATTAAGATCTCTGTAGTCTATATATAGATATAGTTTATTATTCTTCTTGAGTACAAAGAGTATAGATGTCTCTATCAGACTCTTTGATAAATATATTCAGTTCTTTGATTGTACTTCTTCAAGATATTTGTGCAGAATATTTAATTTCTTTATAGACAAGTTGTAAAGAGATCTGTACAGTGTTATTACATTATTTTCAAGATGAATCTTATATTATATCTTGATATCAGAAAACTTCACTGCTTTTCTTTTCAAAAAGACATTCTTAAAATCTGTAAAGAGATGTTATATACATCTATCTTTAATAATAAATACTGCTGCTAATCTTACAGTGAGAGTGATAACTTCTTTATCTATTCTCAAGTCTCAGTCATCTGCTATATAGTATATTAACTTAATCTTTTTCTCAAGATTCTTCTGATAAAACTCTTCAGATTTCTCTATCACTATCTCTTTATTAGTGAGATGATACTGTTACATCTAAGTGACTCAGTTAATGAGAGAATTGTTTTCTCTCAATTATAGAAGATCTAGAATAATATTCTTATCTATGATATTAACTATATGAAGAAGCAGACTGTTTTTCTTAAAGATTTCTTCTAAGTCTGTGATCACACACTGTGCTTGAATTATGTTAAAATAGTAATATTTCATTTTATCAGTAAATTTCATATAATCTGATAAGTCTATCTTCTTTCAATTCTTCATCAAAGAAAAGAAATAGAATATGAAGTTAATATCTATCTCAGAGTTAAGTAGACATCTCACTGATATCTCTTTATTCAGAGTATATATTATAATTATAACATAAACTTAGAAATATGAGAATTATTAATTCTTTATTTCTTTCTCTTCTTTATCTTCTATAGATATATTTATCAGAAGAGAAGTTAACTTTAAGAAGATATCTTCTCAGTTTCTTTTCTTCTTCAGCTTCTTACAATTACTGATATAGTAATTACTAGCTTTGAAGTTGAAATAGAGATCTTTATCAAATCTTTTTTAATATTTTTTTTACAGTGAGTGAAGAATTAGAATACTTGAAATTCTTCTTTACTTTCTTCACACTGAAGCTGTTATAATACTATTTAAATTCTATTATTAATTACTTAGAAGAAGTCTTATTAATCTTTTTCTTAAAGAATTGATTATTTAAATAGATTTAAGAAGTTAGGTTGACAAGCT
>NW_003101650.1:387305-460580 GCF_000003855.2 Blastomyces gilchristii SLH14081 | reverse complement strand
ATAATTAATTAATAAACTCTGATATTATAATATTATTATTCATATCTTATAAGTCAGCTTTATAAGATAAAGCTGTATTTTTAATTAATTTAAATTATCAGTTAATTTCTTTTAATATTCTTTAAATCTTATATTGAAATTGAAAGAATTCTTATTATTTTATTAATATAATAAGTTAAATTACTGTGCTGTTATGAAGCTGCAGTTACAGTAATCTTTAATTTAATTCAGTAGAAAGTTCTTGAATTCTTTCTAAGTTATAGTAGTATTAATATACTCAAGCTCTCTCTTCTTGATAATTTAAGTAGTTGCAGAGATGTCTTCAAGAAGGTTGATAGTATAGATTACTTATATCTTATAAGTATTATACTAGCTCAGATTAAAATGAAATTTCTGTTTAAGAATATAGATAAAGCTGTGAAATTCAGATAAGATATTTCTTTTATATTTTAAAGAATCTTCAATCTTAATCTCTCTATCTTTATAATAGATGTAGATGTGTAGAGACTATAATAGTAACAGAGTGATTGAAAAGCTCATATTAAAATATACAGTAAATTCAGAAATCTCAGATTTCTACTAAGATAGAGATGTACACACTCTAGAAGATAGTATAGTATTTCTCTCAGAGAGTGAGATCAGATTAGTCTTAGTATAAGTATATAAAACTATATCAGTCTGTTAGAGCTTGACTGATTCAAACTTATAATCAGATAAAGTAATTCAAATTGTAATATAATAGAATTAAAGCAGTGACTAGTTAGCAGTATTATATAGAGATAGTTATTTAAGAAGCTATATAAATAAGCTTAACTATCTTACTTAAATAGTGAGCTTATAGACTACAGAGTTATTATAAGAATATCACAGATATAATACTTAGTATACTAAGAAGATTATATGAGATATACAGTAACTCTTGTATATATTTCAGTAGAAGAAAAATGAATCACTGCTTCTTTAATAAGAAGTCAGCATCTAACTATTCTATATAGATAATGAGTGAATACTCTTCTCTTATTTCATAAGTAAGAATAGTCAGAGTAATACCTCAGCAGTATCTTATTATTAAGAAAGAGTAATCTGCTGATCTTATATAGAAGCAGAGTTCTTATATTTATTAATCAGATTTTTCTATGATATATCTGAATGATGTCATAGAGTGGTTGAAAACTGGTTCAGATGAAATGAAATCATTCACATGAAAGTAATGAGCTGTGTGAAACTGCAGCGGGGCCTTGGCGCTGCCAGGAGCATGACAATTATATATATATTTTTTTTTAATATTATAAATATTTATATTTTATATTATTTTTAAAAAATGTATATATTATAAAAGTTCTATAAAAAAATATAATAAAATTATTTTAATTATTTTTCTATACAATTTTTATTAATAATAAAATGAAAAGAAATTATAATTAAAATATATTTTTTATTAAAAAGTAAATATTTTTAAATATAAAATTATATATACTATAATTAAAAGTAATTCTTTTTAAGTATTATTATAATATTTAATATATTAATATAATCAGTTTAAGTAAAATAAATATAAGTACTGTGAGAACTATCTCTTTATATAATTAGAAATGCTCACTGAATGTAATAATAATATACACACAGAGTAACTAGATTCTTAATATAAATCATCTACTTATTATCAGTTACTGATTAAAGCTGAAGTAAAGGGATAATCTCTGACAGCTGGGATGTCTGACACACCTTGTTAATATGGTAAAATAAATTTGTTTCCAACCGATTCCGCTGCTTACGGTTCAACGCAGCCTGAGTCCTGATTAGACCTGCGCGTGCTTTCTAGCGACATATTCGACAAAAATCCACAGTCAGCTCGATCCCTGGTTGAGTCTATCGTATTTCCTACTTGCTATCTTTCTCTTCCTCTTCTATCTCTCTCTTTTCCCTCTTCTATCTTTTGCCTTCATTGCCCCCACAGTCTGAGCCCTCGCCGTGACTGACCGACCGTCTCTCTACGTTTTAGCTTCTCCCGCCTCTCCTTAATTAATTTAAACCCTGCCATCACTACCCAAGTCGCTCTGAGAAGGCTGGTCCGTCTCTGCTTCGATATCTGCTTCGATATCTTCTATCAAAACCTATCTTAATTAAATCAACAATCCGAGCGGGCTAAAGAATACCCTCACTTCCCGTGTTCTGGTTTCTCACCGCGCCATCGTAACCACCACCTTCCTATACCGTCTAAGCTAGAGAAATAGCTAGCTTTTAGCCTGCACACTTAGCTAAATTCCCTTATCCCTCTCGCTCAGACACCCTTCTCCCAGACTGTCGCAAGGGATCAGCACATTCTTCCACCTCTCCATTAATTCCCAGACCACTGCAAACCCAGTGTCTCCGGCAGTGTGATACAGTCGTTATTGCATTGTCCGCCCCCCGATTTCGCACGTACCATCTCATTATTTAGCGGATAACCGACGGTGATTCCTTTGCGTCCCGATTATAAATATTCCTTTTTACGACGACATCCTTGTTTGAATTACCATGTCTGGCGAGGCTAACAAGCCTGCCATCTTGATTGTGGGAGGGCTTGGTACGGACAACCCCAACTTTACCCCCGACTTTGCACCGAATTTCAGCGGAATCAACGGGGGAAAATCTGACTGACTTGGTGTGAACCAAATTGTATAGGCTTCCTCGGCCGCTTTCTTGCCCTTCACATTCACGAAAATAACCTCGCTTCAGAGGTGCGCATCGTTGATAAGCTGCTACCTCAATTAGCATGGTTGACTCCTGAGTTCAGCGCTGCCTGCTCTCAGGACAAGTTTGTCCAAGCTGACGCAAGCCGTGAACGTATGTCCTTGTCACTCATATATATTAAATATTACATATTTCATATGAAATTTCCGCTACGTGCAGTCGAGCTCACTGACACTTTTTTCTTTTTTTTTTTTTTGGATACCCATAGAATCATTTCCCCGAATTTTCGACCGCGCAAACGGTGCGCAGTTTGACTACGTTATCAACTGTGGCGGAGAGTCTCGCATGTCCCAACCAGATGACGTATACCGTCTTCGAAGTCATGCCCTCTCCGTTGCGCTAGGGAAGGAAGCCGCCCGTCGAGGAATTGGTGCATTTATCGAATGTTCCACGGCCACCGTGTACAAGAGTGAACGCGAACCAGCCAAGGAGGATTCCAAGATCAAGCCTTGGTTCGCCTTCTCGAAATGGAAGCACCAAGCGGAGGAAGACTTGCGAAAGATCCCTGGCTTGAATCTTTGCATTCTTAGATTCCCCCATATCTACGGGGAGTACGATACTGGTCTACTGAGCACTGTCATTTGCATGGGCAGGGCCTACATGGAGCTGGGAAAACCCATCCCCTTCCTAAAAACCGGAAGCCAACCCATGAACACTGTATATGTCAAAGATGCAGCTCGCGCAATGTGGAGAGCGGCGGAATGGCGCGCGAGCAAGGGGCCCGTTGCCAGTGATGATCCCATCGTTTTCAATATTGTAGACCACAACAAAACCACAAAACAGGACCTGGCCCAAGGCCTAAAGCGGGCCTTTGGTGTCGAGTACAACTTCGTCGGCACCATGCTAACGCAAGTCGTGAACCTCAACCTGGATGAGATTATCGATGAAATGAACGAGGAGGGACTGCAGGTATGGGCTGAGCTTCTGAATGAGAAACAAATCGACAGACCTGGACCTATAAGTCCGTTCCTGGAACGTGATTCTATTAAGGATGGTGACCTCTTGATTGACGGATCGCTGTTCGAGCAGACGACCGGCTTCACGTATGAAAGACCGACGCTTGACGAAGATTGGATCCAGCCTGTTGTCGAAAGCTTCAAACGACTCGGGTGGTGGCCTTGAGAGTTTCCCCATTCCCGATATCTCTTTCCCTCTTGCGTGATGAAATCAAACTTTCTCCTCTGTTCTCTCTTTTTGGAATCCACCCTGGGCATCAACCCTGACGGCTCGACAAACGATGAAGTCATAACAAACTTTTTGCTGTTGTATTGCTGCTCTCTCTTATAATTTTTTATCTTCATTTCTTTTTTTCCTTCCTTTTTCATACCTTTGTTCTTTCTTTTCTTTTCTTGATTTTATTTTTTTGGTTTGGGTGGTAAAACCAAACAAAAACCAGGCCGCAGGAAACAACCGTTATTCTTTCTGCTCCTTAATTCCAACGCTTCTTCCCGCCAAGAGGGTTCTTTTTTTTTTTTTTTTTTTTTTTTTTTTTTTTTTTTTTTTCTTCTTTCCTTCCCATTTTAATTCCATTTCTATCCCTTTCCTCTCTTTCTCTTTTTACTGAAGCCGTCCGCCAATACAATATTATAATTGGAATAAATATCTCCGGTGTATCTTTGAGCGTACTGTCGACCTATTTACACATACCTACCGAGGTAGGTATTTCCTCTATTTTGCCTTCCTTTTCTCCGATTTTATGCGCGCCATCAGTCACGCTCATATTGTAATATGCTGCACATGTATACAAGTTTTGATTGATTGTTCCCGCCAGCCGCTTCCATCTAATTGCCATATTATTACTACCTACTCATACTACCCAGAGATAAACGGCGGTTTAACCTGATCCAAGGTACTTGCGGGAAGGATGCGAGGAGTTGAGTAGAACTCCTGTGTGTTTAACGCCTGTCACTCACGGACGACGGAGAATCTCCACTGGGCGGACTGAACACACCAGTTGAGATATCCGGAAGTTTGATACACATAGGCTCGCCGTTTACTGGTCTCGGGCTCCAACACGCCAGGTATCTCCGAAAGGGAGACGAAAAAGTCAGTCCTCACTCTCTTGATTGATGAATTTGCTGACACACCTGTTAATAACTTGAGTGACTGTCGCCAAACAAAAAGTCTCGCAAAGAGCCATCTACGGATATTTCCATAGCCGATTTGCATTTCTTTATTCGCTCTTCAATCTTCGTCTTTGTTTTTTTTTTTTTCGTGTTTATATTTGTTCTCCACACCCAGGGAACTCCCTACGTTACAAATGTGAAAGATATTCCCCAATATTATTCTCCACATACTAAATTCACACCGGTATACTGTATATAATGGAGCAGCTGAGGTTCATATTTTAGAATCTCTCCCCTCTTCTCCGTCATCATGACCCTAACAATATTCCTACCATCTCCAACGAGATAGTCGCCAAATTCATCATTTTACATTTTCTTCCCAGCCACCTGATTCGAGTCTCCAGATCCCAACAACCCACTCGACGTCACCCCTCACGGGTAAAACAATAAACACCAAGCTCCCACGCCTACAAGAGAGCAAAGATGGGCATTAATATTGCTGCTCAGTACTCCTGCGGACATACCGATATTGTTAACGTGCATCCAGGGGTTTGTACGAAACCCTCGCTGGGAAGCCCATGATAGTTGGAGCCCGGTGTCCTGGGTGCTAAGCCAAGGCGCGTGCGTATGAGAAGGCGAGGGAAGAGCGAGAGAGACGAAATAAGGAAACTGAGGAATATGAGAGATACGAGGGATATGAGCAAGGCTAGGGTCAGGTTTTGGGGCAGGGGGGAGATGGTTATGATTTAGGGGTTGGGACAAGGTTTATGTAAGATCCCGCACCGTTCTTTTACCATGCATGGTACATGTCTTGTATTTTCTGTCATTTATTCCTCATTTAATGTGCATATATATTGAATATATATGTGCGTAAGTTCTCAGCCATCTTCTCTTGTACTTTGAAATTTCATTACTGAATTGCTAGATACTGAAACATGGTTTTGATAGTAAGAGAAAACATGGGAGGGGCGGAAGCACTGCCGCTTTGAAAATGCAAGTGTAGGGACAAGCTGTGTTCGAATCGAAGCCCGGAAGGGATCGAAATTATTTTTCCTCGACGAGTGGATTAAACATGCTGAATCTAAACAAATACCTCTTTTGATAATTCTATTTCCTCACCCCGAATGCTGCGATGTCCCTTCTGCTGTTCATCGGCAGAGTTCATTTTTCTCCAGAACTGAAGTTTTCTGATATCATTTCTTTAGTTTTTATATTTTTTATAATTTTATTTTGTTTTTCTATTTTCAACCTTTTGCATCTCACTTGGAATAAATACTTGCTGTTATTTCTGGTGACAGTTATCTACAATCATTCCCTTTTTTTAAAAAAAAAAAAAAACATCACTTGCTGATTCTGAACTTGCATATACACTTGCATTGGGCTATCTATTCCATTCAAGTTCAAATTTTCACTGTTGAAATCAAGTTACCAAATTGATGGAAACGGCTGAGGCGGCGGACCTTGGGACCCTGTTGCTGTTCTTGAGACAGTGCCAACCATTGTTCAGACATCACCACTGATCCATCTATCTCCCCACCGTATCTGTCTGACAAATTCTGTGTTTGCATCGCAAACAAAGAGATGTACTAGATTATTGGGGGGGTCCACCAGGAGAGACTATGACACCGTCGGCACACAAGCAAAAGCTGGATGCTCCGCACCAATACTTAGATCTGAACCCGCACAATAGTCATGCACGGGGGGTATTATTCGGGTGGTAGCAACAAACTACAACAAGAGACGCTGGTTGTTTGATGCAGAGTCCCCTGGCAATGTCAAGAGTAGCGGTGCAATGGCGTTGATGTCTATGTCTCGCTTCTGCCCGAGTGGCGGCGGGAGAGCCTGAAGAGAGTATGTGGAATATTGACAAGGGAAATAATAGGGTAGGTAGTAAAGTAAATACTCAGGTCGTGAAAGCCAAGTATACCTCTATTCAATGGCGTTCTTGTCCAGTCGCATATCAAAATAAACCTCAGCAAGGAAGAACGGAGAGCAAGGGGAGAAAGAAAGTGTTGGGTGGGGCGAGGGGTTTCCCTAAAATAAATAGATGATATACTCGAAGCATTTGAGACATTCAAGAAAGGGCACAATCAAAAAATAAAATAATAAGAACAAGCTCATTGGAAGAATGAGATATGTGTATGTTTATGGAATCTATTTACTAAAAGAGGCATAAGGGATCAAGTAGAACAAAAGGAGGGGGAAACAATGTCAATGTCAATGTATGTTTGGACGCATCGCATTGTCCTTTCTCTTTCCAATTGCTCAGGGGAGAGAAACGAAAGTTGTCCAATGCAACGGCTCTATATTATATATAAAAGATAGAACTCAACGAGATATACAATACGGCAAAGAGCGGAGCGGAAAACTTTTCTACCCTAAAATTCCCAATCCTCTTCCACTGACTTAATTGCCCAATCGAATTTTTCGCGCAAGGTCTTTGAGAAGAATTTTTCTATGGGGACATTGAACTTTTTCGAAAACACCACGGTGAGACGTGGGTCGATGTAGTTCTATATTTTGAGGAGTGAGCATGCTATGCTGGAATGCGGGACGAAAGTTGATGGGATAGGAACTTACAATTTTGGAAGTACCCAGAGCAACTTCTTTGTTATTCTCTCTATCCTCCGCTTGGAGAGACATGTTTTCAATGCGTTGCGAGAGCTTCAGGAGTTGATTCTCCAACTTTTCGATAGTGACTCCCTTCCCTTCAGCTTCCACCTTCTTAGTCTTGTTCTCCCGCTTGAACTTAGCTTCTAATGCTTTGGCGACTTCAAGCCGTTCCTCGAGTTCCTTTGGTTTCATTTCCTTTTCGCCCTCAGCGGCGCGCTTCTCGTTATCCTTCTCGAATTTCTTCTTGATCTTTTGGCGTTGCTCCTCGACGAGGTAATCCTGATGTTCTTTGATCCATTCCTGGTCTAAGCTTTCGTCGAGCTCAAAGAAGGCAGGCCCCTTTTTCTTCTTTATCTTCGGGTCAAGGTCTAGCATCATCTGCTTAACGCGCCATTCTTGATACTTTAATCCTTTTATCTGTATCATGTTAGCAAGACGGGACATATCCCTTACAGGCAGGTGAAATTAACATACCCTATCGCCGAGCTTTTCCATTTGACTTGCATGGCTCGCGGTAACAGTGCGCTTGTGGTTGCAAAGAATAGCGACCTTTCTGTTAGCATCGTTGTAATCCTTGATCTTTTCTGCGATGCTGCCAGTTGACTTCAAATCTTTGAGAAGCGTAGCCATCGTGTAAGAAGCGTTGTATGTACGAAAAACTTTGGCGGTGAGGCCTGGCATATAGTTGGAAAGGTGTTTGTTTAGGGCAGAAGTCTGGAAAACAAGTTAATCTAACGGTGCGTTCTCCATCCAAGGATTAGGACTGGATGAGACTTACGGTCAGGCGGTCAAATATTTCATCACCTTCCCTCTTCGGGGCTTTCTTAAAGATCTTGAGGTTTTTAAAGACTTGTGGGTCTACTTCTACCTCGTCATAGAACCGGATGCTATCTTTACCTAAGAAGTCGAAAATAACCGTACTTGGAGGTTTAAGGGTGACATGCTCGTATTTCAGCGAGCAACACCCCACTGTGTCAGCTTCATCTTCTCCTTTTTCGTTCCCAGCACGAAGGGCGAACTGATCAATAAGGTAGACGGCAGTGGCTTTCTGTCGCTCTGACATGAGTTCATGTTTTAGGCTTTTCTTGTAATCTTTACGAATCCGATCAATGTGTTTCTAGGTAAAATATATTAGTAAAACGAAGGCAAATGCAATATAAGAACCACGTGAAACATACCTTGAGTTCCCGAGCCTTTTCGAACTTCTTGTAATCGCTCTGACCTTTGATATCTGAATTCGCAGCAAGCATGACATATTTGTAGTTGCCGTTAATATTTTCCTGCCACATAGCTAGCCAAGTCCCCTCTTGGTCGTGTTTAACTTCTTTCCACTTGTGACCTGGGGGAGGCGGTGGGACTTTGGCGTCTTTGCCGATATTGATGGTGATTTGCTCTGGCATGACTCTAGTCTTCACTTTGCCAGTCTTTGGATGTTCTCCACGGCCGCGAAATAGAGCAGGCGGTTCGACGCGGAAATTGCCAACCTTTTGCTTCCTACCGTCCCACATGCAATACATGTACGGAGCTTCAAGTTCGTCCTTTTCGGCCTTGAGGCGTTTCTTCTCCGCAGCTGGGAGGTTCTTTTTCTCCAAACGCGCGGCCTCGTAGTACTCGAAGATTGGTTTGAAATCACAACTATCAAATGACTTTATAGCCACTGGATTTCCGTTCGGGTCTTTTGCACCACCAGACTTTTTAATGTAGGCGGTGAAGTCAGTGAAGAAGTTCTTCTGGAATGTAGGATTTTCAACATTGTGAGTGGAGTTAAGCATGGACCCGAAGAACCCAGCGACTTCCTCAGCTTCGGGAGCTAGCGTAATCGGAATGCCGTCGTACTTCATCTTGACATGTTTAGGCAGTGGTTCGTATGGAGGTGGGAATATGACACCATTATGTTCTAAAGTGGTCCACTTGATAGTGCCGTCGCCTTGTGCTGGGTCCTCCCACCAGCGATATTCCTCCTCTGCTTCCTCCCCCTCCAGTTCTTCGCTAGACTCCTTTTTCATTGCAACCTTGGCTTTCCCCTTCTTTGTATCTGCAGGCTCCGATTTAAACGCTTTCACGGACTTCTTGGCGGGCACTTTCCGGGCCAGCGGAATATCTTCATCGCTGGATTCCGACTTTTTAATGCCATTTACAAGTGTTTTCTTGCCCTTCGTGCCCTTGTCCGTCGCAGCGGCTGTGGCTGCAATCTTTTTCTTTATTGTTGCTTCGGCACTTTCATGCTTGCGAATCGCTTTCGCTTCCTTTCCGGCCCGTTCTTCGATCCTAGTCTTCTCGGCCATGAGGATTTTACCAAGGGAACCATCCGTGGCAGACTCTGCCATAGTGACTACCTTTGCTTCAGATTTTCCTTTTGCCAGTTTGGATATGATGGGGGCATCGTCGGAATCGAAATCATTTATTCTTTGCTCTGCTGAAACGCGACGCCGCTTGCTCTAATGCAGAGTCAGCCATGCTCTGCCAATAACAAAAATACTCCCGACGCGGTTTTTGAAGGGGGTGGGTGGTTGGGAGAATGGTAGTGTATTGAAAAGAGAATCATGGCGTACCAATGGCTTATCCTCCTCACTGCTCTCAGGTTCCGCATACGACTTCCGCATCATATCGCTTCCTCTTGATTTCCGCTTGCTTAGACTGGCCCCTTTCACGTTGGCATCCTGCATTTCAACGTCCTCGGAGTCGACCAGTCCATGGCGAATGGACAAACCGGGTTTTGCGTATCCATTTGCCTTCGGGGAGGCGCTAACAGATGGATCAGTGGACTTCGAAATCAGCTCATCTGAGAGCGCATGTATTGCTGAATAGCTATGCCATCAGTTCAAGCTCCGGAAAAACATGAGCTGGCTCATCACAATGCTATGGCTTGATAATATACGAGGGTTTCAAGGATGAAAAAGGAAGATTTGACAACAAAACGGTTCCATGCCCGAGGGGAAGGGTACTACTCCGTAGAACCCAATGAAGAGAGAAAACTCACCTCCGGACTGTCCGTTAGATCTCCGCTTGCCAACCAGAGGCACATCATCATCTGAGGAGCTCATGACTCGCCGCTGAGCCGCGTACGACGTCTGTTGACGGGTCAAGCAGCGGCGTATGTGTCGGAAATTCGAGGGCAATTTAGAGACACGTAAATGCCTTGATGGGCAATGAAGGGAAAAGGCCCAGAACACGGAGGCAAAAGGGCGAGCAATGCTGAAGTGAGAGGTACTACTGATCAATAGAGACAGAAAAAGTGAGGGAAGCGAGTCTCGATGGTCTTCTCGAAGCCGAAACACCGCGATAACAACAGCACAATACGGCGGACAGCATGAGAGAGGAGAGAGGAAGAGACGAGGGCAAGACGAAGTTTAAGAGGCTGAGGACTCTGGCTTCTGATTGGCTGTGGTTGTGCCTCCTGCCAAGGTTACACTAGTCTGGTTTCGGGCTAGTGGAGTTTCCTGTTCCGACGTCCACTTTCCGAACACTCGCACCAGACACAAGGAACCGACTGTCGTATAAGCACATCTCTGTCCGCGCCTCTCCTCAATTGGCCTTGTATTCGGCATCCTGTGTATCTACCCTCCATTGCCAGGACTCAATTTGCCCTGACTACTTCCCCATATCCCCACAATGCTCTCTCGAACTGCTCGTCCGGCTCTCCAGGCTGGCAGTGCAATTCTTGCACGGTACGGTTTATGTCGCCCATATCCCCTCCCCCACAATTGACTCAACCCAGGTCATTGATATCGGAGCGTGGATATCACGGAATTGCGCTGAGATGATACGGGATTGACTGACGCTGTAATTTTACACAACAAAAGGAATGCCGCCCCTGCCAATTCTGCAAATTTCGCGACACTCCGTGAAATTGAGGGTCGGCTGAAGTCCATCAAGAACATCGAGAAAATCACCAAGACCATGAAGATTGTTGCTTCCACTCGTCTTAACAAGGCCCAGAGAGCCATGGCCGATTCGCGGGCCTACGGTCAAACATCCAATACCGTGTTCGAGAACGCCGAAACCAAACCCCTCGAAGATAAGAAGACTCTGTTCGTTGTCGCCAGTTCGGATAAGGGTCTGTGTGGAGGCATTCACTCCGGATTGAGCAAAGCTACAAGAAGGATGATGCTCGACCAGCCTAACGCTGATATTGTTGTTCTCGGCGACAAGGCCAAGGGCCAGCTCGCCAGAACCAACGAGAAAGACATGGTTTTGAGCTTCGCCAATGTCGGGAAGGATATCCCAACTTTCGCTGAAGCTCAGGCGATTGCAGACCAGATTTCTCAGCTGCCAACCGATTACGCCAGTGTTAAGATTATCTACAACAAATTCGTCAACGCTCAGACCTACGAACCTGTTGTTGTCGAAGCTTATTCGGAAGAGGCTATCACCCAATCCCGTAAGTCGGATCTACCCCATCCACGCCACGGACAAACCCAGAAATGAAGATGAAGTTGTAAACGATTTTCTTTTACCAACTTCCAATGTAGCGAACATTTCCGCCTTCGAAATTGACGACGAAGCTCTCGCCAATCTCCGAGAATATGCTCTTGCAAACAGCTTGTTCTGGGCTCTTGCCGAAGGACATGCTTGCGAGATCTCTGTAAGTGAATGAATGAACTGCCTTGTCATTCCGCTGAATGATGGTAATTTACTGACTTGCGTAACTATTAGGCTCGTCGCAATGCTATGGACGTATGTGTTGACACTTTTACCCGATAGATTCCATTCATCCCCTCCCCCAACCTCTAACCCTCACCAAACCTAACTTGATTCAAAAACTACAGAACGCATCTAAGAACGCCGGTGACATGATTCAACGGTAAGTCGGAACTTCTAATACCCATTCTTTCATAGTTTTATTCGCTCTATTCCGCAACACTTTTGTTGACCGTTTTCTTTTCCTCCTCCAACAACAGATTCCAGATTCTTTACAACAGACAGCGTCAAGCCGCCATTACCGGCGAACTAGTCGAGATTATCACTGGTGCCACTGCCAGTGAGGATATGTAAACAAGCAGGCCCGACAATGTATTGGATTGGAGATGACAATAGAGAAAAAGAAAAACTAGCAATGCCGGGTTTTCACTCAGTCCTTTATTAATATGTAGATTTTTTCTTTCCTTTCCATTAACACACCATCCAACACCACTACTACTACCTACCACCACAACTACCACTGCACCACCACTGCTAGTATCTAGAAATCCTTTGTTGAAAATCTTGTAAAATCAAATCTTCTTTTTTCATCTTCTAACTGATAGGGTCCTCTGTTGTTATCCAATTAAATATAATTCCCAGTTGTGTATATAGGTGCATCACACTTTCCTTGACTACATGTCACTCAAATGAACTCTTCTACTGTCTCTTCATGCACTGTTTCTTCAAAAAATTATACATGGATAATCATATCATGTTCATATGCTACTTGCAGAGTATGTATCCTCATTGAGCCAAATTGAACAGATATTTAGATGTAAGAACTCAAAATAAACAGTGAGTGATATATCTGAGTGATTGTGTTTGCTACCACATGCCGCAAATTTCAAGGATCTGGGAAACTTATATGTTCATCTTTAGGATTCATAATTCAGATCCATGCATTTCCTAGAGGTCTATGAAGGTTTCATTTGTTCCCACCAAGACACGTGCATCATCTTTTATTTGCTGGGCTTCAGTTCTGATAATAGGAGTTTCAAAGAAAATGAAAACAGAAGGATTCGTAAATCAAATAACACCCAGCACCAATGCTTTCAAATTTAGCCCATTCCCATGAAGGCTTCGTATACTTTCTGATTTTTTCCGAACGCGTCGTTCGGGTTTGGAAAATCAGGGAAGCAGCTTATATTAATGCCAGTTTCTTCAGGCCCCGCTCCCAGTTCGGCTCCTCAGTGTCCTAAACGGCCAAATGGATACAACAGAAACTCTCCACAATTTTAACATCCAATCTAGACATCGCGCCCCGATGTGAGCTCTTTACTTGGAAACGGACATTAGGTTCGTCTCCAACCAGGTTATGATTTAGAAGTCTGGCGATAAACATTGCTTCTTGTAGGGAAGTGTAAAATCTTCTCGCGCAAGTCGGGCATATTTTCTATCGATCGAAGCGTAAGACAACAAGCTCCTACGCCTCATTTTCCCCAATGACAAAACGCTCATCTCCCTGAATAAAGCCCTTGAAGGCAACCTCAGGGAATAAACGTGATTCAAGTCTGGAGAATTAGTCACCAAGGTGTGGTGCTCGAATTGTAACCTCCATGCGTGGGGCACTTTTGTAATCTTCGTAGCTTGGGATGGAGGTTTGTAGATTAAAAGAAACTTGTGCCTCTTCATCAATGGCTTTAGGGATATTCATGTACTAGAAATAGGGACCTCGGATAGAACGGTTATACATGCTAGTATTGCCACGATATGGAGGAATGCGGAGTTCGAGATGCCGTCGCCAGACTGGGCCGTGGCTAAGGAAGGGGATACTGGTGACTTGGACATCGGGCATATTGCTAAGCTCGATCTGGTATTCAGGATTTATACTCTCCGTGATGTCCAGTACGTTAGTTTCGCTATCGATGTCCAATCGAATCATTTTGGGTGCTCCACGTTGTCGAACAGAGTAAAAGTCCAAGTCTCGTAAGTTAAATTTCGCCACTACAAAGGGCCCTGAGGAGCTGGGTTTATGAAGACTTGAAGGGTCTATTGAAGCCCGATAATCCGACGGTTCTGGCATGTCCCATACAAATAAAGATTCGATAGGTGCATCCTCGTCGGCAGTGTATAAACTGCGATTGGGTTGCCAAGTATATAAAACGTAATGAGTTCCATTATGTGAGGAATAGAACCTATCACGATCGCTTAGGGGTGCCCAAGGGAACATGATCTTCCATTATTATTCGTTACGAAAAGTAATCTCCCACTCGCAAGTTGGGGATACAGCAGTAATATCGAATGATGAAGCAAAATGGTGATGGACACTATCCAAGGCATTCAACCAGTTGAATGCATCAGCCTCAGCCCATTCGATGAGAAGAAATCGATGCTGAAGGCGCATTTTTCGCATCACCCTGTTATCCATGTCAAAGGGTACTGTGAATACCTTGCTTGTTTCCAGGTCCAGCACCAGGAAGCACATATCATCCCGCGAGACAAAATACAATTAGACCATCGTCGTAAGTCCAAAAAGCAGTCCTCAAAAATTCGATCGGGTTTTGATGTTAAATGGCTGCTATGAAATTCCCACAGTGGCACGAGGTAGAAGCCTGGAACTTAGGTGAATATTCTGCATGTACTCCGTAGTTAAGGCCAGACTTCAGTAAGGTCATGTCAAACGCTCGAGGGGGTGCGTTAACTAGTCTCAACTAAAGGCCGCATTGGGGGCAATAGAGCTGTTCGTGTTGGCCCTTACGGCCGTTGCGGTTAGCGATCCCACTAGATCATGTGACCCACCACTATATTATGTTCCTTGTAGATAGATCTATCAATACAACCTTCAACTATTCTACAGGTTATAGCCTGGATGGCACATTTTTCTTTTTAGAACATTGAACCAACATTTTTTTTGACACAGATAGTTCACCTTTTTTGAAAAGACTCTCACTCTTTATTAGAGATATTTCATTTTTCCTGAATCTGCTGATTAGCAGATTCATATACTTTATATTTTTTTTGAGAAAGTACATTCTTCATTGTGAAGAATATCATCTTTTTTTTATACATCTAGAAGAAGCAGAGTTATCTTAATATAAGTGATACATCTGTTACTTCAGAGTTCAGCTCAAGACTCAGAATCACACACTTCACTAGATAACTTATTAATAGAATAATCACTTATTATGAGAAGGCTTCTGACTTGCAAGATGAGACTGAGATCAGTTTTCACCAGAGTATGAAATTTGATAATGAGATAATAGAGAAACTTCAGAATAAAGAAAAGCAGAGTTAATATTTATCTACAGAATCTGTTTATTTTAACTCATTAAATTCTTCATTATCTCTCATCTCTGAAATACTGACTTTTAATAATGATTTAAATCAATCTATCTATTACACTGCAGATAATCTTATAAATCTTATACAGATAATACTATAGAATCAGATAACTGTGACTGAAATCACTTAATATCTCACTATATCTGTTTCTGCACAAAGAGATACTATAAGAGACAAGTTACAGAAATATCAGAAGAAAGTTAAATATATACTAGATATTAAATCAGTGATCACATTTAATAGCTCTAATTATAAAGCCTGATATATTAATATATTAACTGATACAGAAGTTATTAATGAAACTGATATTCTATTAAGAACTCAATGAGAATTCTCTTTTATATATTATATTAACTTCAAGAAGTGAAGAATTCATTTCAAGTCTCTATATAAATGTATACTATCAAGTCTTGTTAAAAATGTTTAAATCACTATTAAAATCTTGAAAGCTGATAATACTGCAGCTCTGTGAAACAAGATTAATATTAAATATATAATATCACTGACAGAAGAATGAGTTAATATCTTCAAGAAATTGATAAAATTATAAGTTAAGAAGAATAATTATCTTACTTTTCAGAGATATTTCTACTATTTTATTACTTATTATAAGAAGCTCTGTCAGAGTACTGAGAATATATATTATAATCTTTTTCTCAATAATCTGCAGAATTATCAGAGATTATTTATCAAGATATATTTAAATAAGTTTTTCTTCATCAGTCAGAGACTCATTATTAACATTGATATTAATAATTTAATAAAGTAACTGATCAATTGTACATTTAAGAAGATTATAACTGAGTGAAAAAAGCAGTCTCAGATCAATTCTGTAACTGTGAAAAAGAACAAAGATAAGAATAAAGATAAGAATAAAGATAAGAATAAAAGCACATCTGTATAAAAGTACACTCACTGTAGAAGATATAGATATACTGTTGACAGATATTTCATCTTACACTCTGATAAAAAGAAAAAGAAGAATGATAAGAAGAAAGAGAAGAAGAATGACTTGATAAGTTCTTAATCAGTAGTAAATACAGTAATTACAAAGATTAAGTTCTATTTCTCTTTCACAGTCACTGAAAATTCATTCTCTAGATCTTAGTATTTGAATATATATATAAGTCTGAATATGACAGATGAGCTTCATTCTTTTTCAAATATTAAATCTTTTAATGATAATATCTCTGTTGATTCTACAACTGAGAGAACTGAGTTTATTAAGAAGATTAAGACTGTCACTTTGAAGATTGAGAATGATAATATTAACTTGCAGAATGTTCACTATATTTCTAATATTATAGTTAATCTGCTCTCATTTATAAAGCTTGAAGATCAGAGATTCTGATTTACATTGTCTTTCACTATTCTCTTATTTTTCATTTACAGAGTTCTGAACAGTATTATTTTTCATACAGTTTAAACTGCTCAGAATAATATATATAAGATTAATAAATAAGAGTTCAATGAGAATCTCAATCATTTAAACAAGGCAGTTAAGTATATTGTGATGATATCTCATAAGTATAATTTTGACTGAAAAGTTGATCTTTCTGTGACTGCTACTACTACTGTTAATAACATTGATTCTACAGTTCTGAATACAGGTCTCAAGAATACAAGAATATCAAAGACTCTTTTAAACTGACACTGTGATCTCAGTCACATTCACACTGATACTATAATTACTATGATCAAGAATTCTTATACTGAAGTCACTATTAAAGGTTCTAAGACTAAGTTCTTTTATAAGAAATGTATTAAGACAGATATAATATGAGATTATTTAAAAACACTGATGTCTAGATCTATTTAACTTATTGAGAAGATTCATATTAATCTTGTAGATAATAGATATATATTGAAAGATCTCTCTAATCACTTCTTAGAGTTCTGTCAGGAAATTAAATACTGAATACTTATTATCTGTGATGTGACTCACTATCATTGAATATATTTTTTAAAGTTCAAGAATGAGGCTGTTCAATACTTTGAGTTATAACTCAGATTTATGAATAATCTCAGATATACAGTCTCTGCTTTTCTATGAACTGATATTGATGATGTTTTCTGATTCACATGTATATACACAGTTATAAATTCATATAATATTAAATGAGAATCAACAGCATCACATTCATCACATCAGAATGATGTTTTCAAATGTGAAATCTACACTATTATGAGATGAGTTAGAGCTGCTCTTTTAAAAGATAATCTCTCTAAGAAGTTCTGAGCAGATGTTCTAGAGACAGTGATTATAATAATTAATAATACTCTCATATCTATAGTTCTTTACAACTTAAAATTTTAATTCTCTACTGCAGAGACTTCTGTAATTCCAAGTTTATATAAGATTTCTTAATATACACTTATAAATATCTCACTGAATGTGAGGTATTTTCACTGATTAAGTGCAGAGATTTTTATTCACTTATATAAATCTCAGTGACTTATGAATAAGCTTTCTTTATATACTGATTTCTATTGTATCATTGAATTCAGTGACACATTGATATATTGTCTATAGCATTCTGAATCTGACAAGATTATTATCAGTAGTGATATGAGATTTTCAATCACTGAAAAACCAGTTGTTATATCTGTGAAACTCATTAATTATATTATTGAATCAGTTATCACATCTGTGATATTCACTAATAATGCTGATGAACTGAAACCTGATATTTATCTGATTGATAATGAAGACACTTCTGATATTAATGATCTGAATTTCACATAATTACAGCCTGTGAAATCGCTGGCTATATATACTCTGAGCCTTATTATAAGTAACCTTCTGAAGTTCTACAAGAACATCACATCACAGTCAGAAGAGATAGAAGATTATTAAAAGAAGTTCATATAATACAAGATTACTGATCTGAAGAGATATAATATATGAAGTTTAATCTCTAGATCTGATATTCTGAGAAATGAACTGATTACTTTAAGCTGTTAAGTATTTCTTGAGAAAGATAGGCCTGTGAACCTGAATGCTGATTCTGATAATATTCTTAGAAAATCATATTGAGTGATTTATGATAACTGACTTAAGAAGAATTCTAGAGAAGAGATCTATACTTCAGTCATCACTGATACAGTTAATTGTATTCTTTTCACAATAGCAGTACTATACAGTTGAACACTTTGTCAAGTGAATATAGTAATAATATATCTTTATAAGTCTCTCACTAAGAAGATCTATATAAGACAACTTATCAGATTTAAGATAGATTTGCTGAAAACACTTGTCTGCACAGTTGAGAGTAGTTTATACAGTCTGAACTCTGTGATGAAGATCTGATATAATTACTTAACAGCTCTGTTGAGTAATCTTGAATTTACAGTCAGTGCTCATGATTCAGTACTCTGATATTATATATTCAGATGCTATCTCTATATAATAATCTACATTGACAATCTCAATATTATATCTGAAGCTTCTGAGAATGCTGATTGACTAGTAAGTATACTCAGTGAGAAATTAAAAGTCAAGAATCTACATCAGTCAATCAAGTATTTAAGTATGAAGATTAATTATTCAGATAAGAGAATTGATTTAATATATTATTAATATATTAAATATCTTATTAAAGATTTCTATCTTAATAATACAGCTATTATCAGAATATCAATAAAGAATGAATTCTGTATTAATAATTTCTCTATATTTGAGAAAGAGACTGATTTCATAATTCAGTGATATCAATATAATATAAGTTACTTACAATATCTTATAGTTAAAACACATTCTGATATCACTCATACTGTCTTACTACTTACTTAACAGAATATTGATTTAACATCTCAATATTGAAAAACTCTATTATATGTTATATATTATTTAAAAGAGATTATGAATCTGAGTATTTTCTACAGATATAATCTGTATAAGAGATCTATTTCTACTGATCTTTCTGTTTCTTCTGATTTCTCTGATGATTTCTATCTACTCTTCAGCTACTCAGATTCTGATTGAGCTAGTTTCTTGAATAATGATAGAAAATTAATATTCAGCTACATTTTTAAGCTCACAGATAATCTGATTTCATGATATTTAGCAAAGCAATCTTGTGTATCTCTAAGTTTCAATGAGACTGAATATATGACTCTTAGTGAGATAATCTGCAAGATAATATAAATTCAGAATCTTATAATTAAGCTTGACTTCATCACTACATCTCTGATATAGATTCTCACTGATAATAAGAGTGTTATAGATCTTACAAAGATGACAGTCATTACAGTCTGAAGTAAATACATTGATATACATTTTCATTTTTCACATTAACAGTTGAATCAGAGAATTATTGATTTAGAATACATTCTTATTACTCAGATAACAGTGAATAAACTCACTAAATCTCTAGATACTATGATATTTGTATGATTCATGATTTTACTAGGTCTTACAGGTGTAAAAGTTGAGAATGTTTAATTTTACATTTGTATTTGGTTTTGACAGACTATCTTGATGATTTGGGTGTTTTTGTATGTGATTCTTGTTATCTTGAGAGGGGGTGTTGGCCCTTACAGCTGTTGCGGTTAGCGATCCCACTAGATCACGTGACCCACCACTATATTATGTTCCTTGTAGATAGATCTATCAATACAACCTTCAACTATCCTACAGTTCGCGAGCTAGAGGTGAGTGGATGTTTTGTCAGCAATTGGTCAGCGGTATGTCACGTGGCTATAAGCGGCAGAACTTTCCGCCGCCAAACAACAAACTGGACAGATTGCGCAAAACGACAAGGTGGTCAGGACGACAAGGTGGTCAGGACGGAGTGCAGCTATAAAGATCCCTTTAACTCCTAGCTCTCTCTGTCTCTGGTGAACCTTATTGGAATGCACTTTGTATTATTGTTCTTTATGAGTACCTCACTCTTCAAGCTAGACCTAACTACTGTGTGCTTCTGATATTGAGCTCCACCATGTTCAAAAAGAGCTCCGCCATCCTGCTAATTGCAGCATTTCTGGAGACGCTGCCGTTAATTGCTAACGGCCTCTATACCAGGAACTCTCCGGTTCTGCAGGTTGATGAGATCAACTATAACAACCTGATCGCTAAATCTAACCATGCTTCTGTAAGTCATCCAATATCATTGGCATCAAGTGCAATTGAATTGACCAATTCTTAAGATTGTAGAGTAAGCTTTCCACCTCCCTGGAGTTACCTGAGCTTGTGTCTTATTGCATGTGCGTATTCCAGATTCTATGCTCCATGGTGTGGGCACTGCAAGAACCTTAAGCCAGCATACGAAAAAGTAGCCAAAAGTCTTGAAGGATTAGTTAAAGTTGCTGCTGTTAATTGCGATGACGATTCGAACAAGCAGTTCTGTCGCCAGATGGGAGTCAAAGGATTTCCTACTCTTAAGGTGATAACGCCGTCGAAGCATCCAGGAAAGCCGCGAGTCGATGATTATCAGGGGCCCAGAACAGCGAAGGCTATCGTTGACTACGTTGTGGAGATGATACCGAATCATATCAAACGACTTCAGGATGAAAACATCGACGGTTGGCTTCAGGAAGCCAATGACACTGCAAAACTTATCCTATTCACGGAGAAAGGCTCCACTAGTGCCCTTCTCCGATCATTGGCAATAGATTATCTAGGATCAATCAGCATCGCCCAAATTCGTAACAAGGAGACATCAGCGGTGGAAACGTTCGGTGTCAACAAATTCCCTACGCTTGTACTTCTCCCTGGTGGGACTAAGGAACCCATAACCTACGATGGAGAGATGAAAAAACAACCCATATCCGAGTTCCTCAGCCGAGTAGCGAAGCCTAATCCAGATCCCGCGCCGACCAAATCCAAAAAGTCGAAGTCCGACTCTGGTGATGATGATGATGCCACGACTACATCCAAAACTACCGAGTCTTCCGAGCCTAGTTCTACAGATTCTGCTTCCACGCAACCCAAGACCCCTCCCATACCAACTATATCCACAGACTCAAAACTGAGAGAGGCTTGTCTTGCTCCGAAAACAGGAACCTGTGTCCTCGCACTCGTGGCAATGCCAGAGAAGATATCCGCTGATACCGTGCCTGCACCGGGAACAGTTCAGGCCCTCAACAGCCTTGCTGAGATCGCCCACAAACACTCGTTGAGGAAATCACACCTGTTCCCCTTCTATACCTTGCCGGACGCTGTAAAAGACGTTGGCTTCTTAAGGAGTAAGCTGGAGCTGAAGCATGATGTCGCGATTGATATCATCGCGTTGAATGTAAAGCGAGGTTGGTGGCGACACTATGATGCTGGAGCTGATGGTGACTGGAGCGTCACTAAACTCGAGGCATGGATTGATGCGATTCGTATGGGTGAAGGAGCCAAAACTAAGCTACCCGAGGGTATCGTACCCGACGAGGAGGAGCAGAAGGAGAAGAAGGAGCCCAGGAAGGAAGCAACCGACAAGCAGCCTGAGAAGGAAACTGAGAAGGAACTCGAGCAGGGAGAGAAGAATGAATTCGAAAAGGAAGAACCAACTGGCCACAGCGAACTGTGATAATATATAACTACACTAATTCACAGAATTTTAATCCTTTCATACTCCTAACTTGCCTTTGATAATTCCCATTTTATCTGCCCCATCTCTGTTTTCTTCAAATTGTATGAGTGATCCGCTTTGCGCTGTGCCGCTCTATTTTGGTATTCCCTACCCTGTTGCATCATCCGCCATCCACCTTGTGTTTAGCAGTTATTCTGTAACATCAGAAATTGATAGGACTTTGTAACAATATATGCTAGTACAGTGGTTACCTGGGTAATTTTTGGAAGATGTAGATTTTCCCCCTCCGTGTTCGTGCGAGCGTCTTGCTGCCATTTAGCCTCACACGTTCCTCACCTGTCCTGACCCTCCTCACTCTCACCCGCGGCCCGCCTCACTTTCCTCGCCCTCTCCCCACTGCCACCTGCTAAGATGAAACATGATAAATATCTCTTCATTTCTGATAGGTTTATATGATGGAGCAATTTCTTTTCAGCTGATTTGAGAAGTGGAAGATGCAGTCACCTGTAGTTTCTCACATCTGATATTCCCGGCTCTATTTCTCTTTTATGTTTTCAGCTGAATTTGACTTTGTTTTGTTGTCAATATTCATATTCTTCTCTCACTTTATTATCTTTATTTTCATTGTGAAGACTACGTAATCAATGAATAAAATTTATATTATGATTTATTATTATCTCACAAATTTTTACATGATAAGAAAGAGAATTATTCATTTATAAAAGAACAGAGAATTAAAGAAGTTAATTTTAATTTGAATAAGTTCAAACTAAGTGAGAAGCAAGTTCTCAGATATTTTCAAAATCAGATATTAAGCAAGATTACAATAATATATGAAAAATTTAAGAGAAATAAATGTATATTTTTATTCATTTTATTATCTGAGTTAGACTGACTTTGTAACTAGACTAGTTAGTGAGATTATAAATTTCACATTTGATTTAATTTAATCTGATTTCATACATTTCTTAGTGTGAGTTCTGCTGAGACTAATTATTAAAAAAACATACAAAGTGACTGTAAGAATAAGTGCTCACAGGTGATTATTCAGGTGTTTGTAGCTGAATATAGACTGACTATGTAACTATGTCTGAGATCAGAATCAGAATATTTGATAATCTTATTATCAATTTAATTGATCTTATTACATGATTTTACAATTAGATAGTAGTCTTATACTGTTTCAGTAAGACTTACTGTCTACTCTTATTACATTTTTCAAATAAGATTATGATTTTCACTTCTTAATTTAAATTCTTTTTATTGCTTTCAATAACTCTAAATCTTATTTGAGTGTTATCAAAAAGTGTTACTTTTTAAAAAATTAAAAATAGTCTAAAAAAAACCTTAAAATGTTCAAAAATAGTAACTTTATGTTAAGAATAAGAGATTAAATAAGATTAAATAAGATTACTTTCTTATTTATTCTAAGTTATAATCTTAATTTGAGATCTGATGAATAGTTACTTTGCATACCTTTTTAATAATTAATCTTAGTGAGATTTATGCTAAGAAATGTATAAGATCAGATCAAATGAAATTAAATATGAAATTCATAGTCTCAGTGACCAGTTTATTAAAATCAGAATATTTCATAATGTTATTATTAATTTCATTAATTCTATTACACAGTTTTAAGATTACATAGTAATTTCATACTATCTTAGTTAGACTAGTCACTGAAATTATAAATTTTATATTTAATGTTATTTAATCTGATCTTATACATTTCTTGATGTGAATCTCACTCAGACTAGTCATTAAAAAAACATGCAAAGTAACTATTAATCAGATCTCAAAATGAGATTATAACTTAGAAAAAATAAGAAAGTAATTTTATTTAATCTTATTTAGTCTCATTCTTGACATAAAGTTACTATTTTTAGACATTTTAAGGTTTTTTTTAAACTATTTTTAATTTTTTAAAAAGTAACACCTTTTGATAATACTTAAATAAGATTTAAAGTTATTTAAAGTAATAAAAAGAATTTAAATTAAGAGATGAAAATTATAATCTTATTTAGAAAAAGTAATAAAAGTAGATAGTAAGTCTCACTGAAACAGTATAAGACTACTATCTAATCTTAAAACTGTTAAATGAGATCAGTTAAATTAATAATAAGACTATCAAATATTTTGATTCTAGTCTCAGATATAATTACACAGTTAGTCTAATCTCAGTGAGACTTACTGTCTACTCTTATCACATTTTTCAAATAAGACTATGATTTTCACTTCTCAATTTAAATTCTTTTTATTGCTTTAAATGACTTTAAATCTTATTTGAGTATTACCAAAAAGTGTTACTTTTTAAAAAATTAAAAATAGTCTAAAAAAAACCTTAAAATGTTTAAAAATAGTAACTTTATGCTAAGAATGAGACTAAATGAAATTAAATGAAATCACTTTCTTATTTTTTCTAAGTCATGATTTCATTTTGAGATCTGATGAATAGTCACTTTGCATGATTTTTTAATGATTAGTCTCAGTGAGACTTATACTAAGAAATGTATAAGATCGGATTAAATAAGATTAAATATGAAATTCATAATCTCAGCAGTCAGTCTAACTTGATATAATATATACTGATAGCTAGACTAATTGTGTAACCGTCTCTGAAATCAGAACCAGAATATTTAATAATCTTATTATCAATTTAATTAATTTCATTACACAGTTTTAAGATTAGATAGTAGTCTCATACTGTCTCAGTGAGACTTACTGTCTACTTTTATTAAACTGACTGTGTGATCATGTCTGAGATCAGAATCAGAATTTTTGATAGTTTCATTATCAATTCAACTGATTTCATTACACAGTTTTCACATTAGATAGTAGTCTTATACTGTCTCAGTGAGACTTACTATCTACTCTTATTACATTTTTCAAATGAGATCATGATTTTCACTTCTCAATTTAAATTATTTTTATTACTTTAAATGACTTTAAATCTTATTTAAGTATTATCAAAAAGTGTGACTTTTTAAAAAATGAAAAATAGTCTAAAAAAACCTTAAAATGTCTAAAAATAGTAACTTTATATCAAGAATGAAACTAAATGAGATCAAATGAAATCACTTTCTTATTTTTTTCCAGTTATGGTTTTATTTTGAGATCTGATATATAGTTACTTTGCATGTTTTTTTAATGACTAGTCTTAGCAGAATTCACATCAAGAAATGTATAAGATCAGATTAAATGAGATTAAATATGAAATTTATGATTCTGACATTCAGTCTAACTCTTATCGTATTTTTCAAATAAGATTATGATTTTCACTTCTCAATTAAATTCATTTTATTGCTTTAAATGACTTTAAATCTCATTTGAGTGTTATCAAAAATCATTACTCTTTAAAAAATTAAAAATAGTCTAAAAAAACCTCAAAATGTTTAAAAATAGTAACTTTATACTAAGAATGAGATTAAATGAGATTAAATAAGATCACTTTCCTACTTTTTCTAAGTTATAGTCTTATTTTGAGATCCGGTAAATAGTCACTTTGTATGTTTTTTTGATAATTAGTCTCAGTAGAATTCATATCAAGAAATGTATGAGATCAGATCAAATGAAATTAAATATGAAATTTATAATCTTAGTAGTCAGTCTACTGATAGCTACTAGAAGCATTTACAGTGGAAAGATAAATGTAGAGATTAAATCTATAATAGTATTCAAGCTCAGTTATGAAGAGTAGTTATGAACTTCAGTCTATATAGTTATGTGTAGCTAAGAGCTGCTAACTTTATTAATTATATAAGAGATAGAAATAGAGATAAAGAGTCTGTAAGAAGTAAGATTTCTTATACACTCATTCCTCTCTAAAACTTTGTTCATAAAGTCTTTCACTAAGTAATTTCATAGAATCAGACTCAGCACTGTAGTGATACTCACTAAAATGTCTTCATATCTATAAAAAATCTCAGTGAGAAAAAATCTGTTATTATTAGAAAGAGAAAAGAGTGTGTCACTCAGTTTCTTATTCTGTGAGATTCTTTATAACCTGCAGATTTTTCTCTGACTATTATACAAATTCATCTCACATCTTTTATATAGAAGAGTGTCAGTTAACTCTTAATTATTTTTGTGAGATTCTTATATAATTATTACACAGATTTATCTCATAGATGAATCACTTTTTATAAGATTATCTTTATTAAAGAGAAGTTTCTATAAGTTAATCTTTTACTCATTCTGATGAATTATCATTCTTTAACACTGTAAAGTTATAAGAAATTCCTCATTCTTTTACTAACTCTGTAAAATTGTAGAATCAAGATGTTCATAGTCTGTAATTACTCTTTATAATTATTAAAAAGATTCAGTCCTGTGATTTACAATCACTCTTTATTTATTAAAGTAATCTGACTATTCTGTGAGATTACTTATAGTATAAATAAATCTCTCTAAAGTAGTATAAATATCTCAGATCTGTCTGTGAAATCTTATCTTCTTTTTTCTTTTTCTATAACAGCTTTTATTTCTGTAAACTATGAGTATTCTTATTCATTTGTAAAGTGTTTTCACTTAGATGATAGAGAGAGAGTGTTTCTAACAATATTTATATATTAATTTAAGAACTTCTCAAGAATAAAAAAATTTTCAATTTTAATATCTTTATGAATAATATCTGATTACTGCTGAGCTTCTTATAAGTATCTCTACAACTTCTCTGATTACTTTTTACTAACTAATGAAGTAGAGATATTATTATCTATGATAGTATCTCTGTCTCTCTCAGCTCTGTCACTGTACTCAATCTTCAGATTAGTAACTAACTCTGTATTCTTTTCAGATCAGTCTCTGACTCTTAGTAGTACAGTCTCACTCTTTACTGTAAGTCTCTCTGTAAGTAATTTCTTACAGATTCTAGTTAATAGTTTCTGTAAAGCTCTCAGTGCTGTCAGTGCTCTCTGCAGCTCTGCAGATCTATAATCACTCTTTCTCTATTTACACAATTTTCAATCAGATATATGCAAATATATCTATATTCTCCACTAATAATTTTCATACAGTAGTATATTTCTGCAATTCTGATATTAATAGAAGATAAATCTCCGAGTATCTGTAAAATCTGAGTAATTAACATAATATAAATGCTATAAATTTGTAATAGAAGTTAGTCTGAGTAGATGAGCTCTCTCTTCATATCTTAATAATTTTCAGACTGAATACTTCAGTACAACTGAGAGAGTAATCACTGCTTTATAAAAGATATCTGATAATATATACAGATAATTAGATTTCAAGACTCTGCTATAACTGTATATACTCTAATATCTGACTTTCTTGAAGTCTGTGTATTTTCAGTAATCTTTATATCAAATATAATAATTGTCTGTACTGTAAGTATGATACTCTGTGCTTTTTTAAAGAGAGAAATTAATAGTTACGGAGAGATTAAGTGTCATGAATAATAAGAATATAAATATCAATTTTCTTTGTTTTTTCTTTATTAGTTATTAAATTATATTCACAGTCTGATTTTTATTTTTCTTTATTTTTTAATTTTAATAATAATATGATTTCTTCTTTTCTTTACATATACTGCAGACTGTGAATCTCAGTAGAAACTTATCATCTTTATAAACTAAAGTTTATAAATAACAGTATTAATATCTTTATTATAATCAAATTTCTAGTGAAGACTGCATTATTCTGACTTATTAGAATTTATAGTATAAGACTTATATCTCAGCTTTCACAGATATCTTATTTGTCTGAATAATTCTTAAGTAAACTTATTCATCTTATCAGAATACTCTTATCACTGAATTTTATATCAGAGCTTATAATCTCACTTCTCTGAGTTAATAATCTCTTTAATCAAATATTCTCTTTTACTCTCTAGTACTTTATAAATAGAGTGATAAATTATAGAGTTCTCTTCTAAGAATTTCTTATATTTATAGAGTAAAGAGATATGAAAAAGATTATATATCTATAACTCAGATAGTAGTTTTAATCTATAAAACTGTAAGTTAATTTTCTTTATAATTTTATAAGTCTCTGTTTATAAGAGATTTAGCTTCTTACTAGATCTCTATATAATAATGTTTTTCAGACTCAGTCAGACTCTATCACTTTCTTAAAACTCTTTATAATATACTTAGAGTTATAGTATCTCTTTTAATACTCTTGAGTCTTTTTTAAGAATTTATAGACTTTCTCTTAAATATTCTGACTTCTCTCAGTCTGTTCACAGATGTTATTATACTCTATAGTATACTCTTATAGATTTATTAAGATTATTCACAGATAAGTCTCAGTGAGTATTTTAAAGAGAGGTTTATCTATACTGATATACTTTAAGTTATTATATATATACTTTATAAGTGATAATTAATGCACTCAGTCATTCTGATTATAATTAACAAAGTATTATAGATACTGTTTTAATATACTTATCAGATATTCTATCTGATTATCTGTCTATTAATGAAAAGTTATACTTATATCTTATAAGATCTTCAGTATTGTTATCAGATCAGATTAGAACTTTCTTATAAAGATTAATTCTCTATCTAAGATAATATTTATAGATAACTTATACAATCAGATTATATTACAGATAAAGATATAAGTTAAATTCTTTAACTTTAAGTTCTTATAAGTGAGTATAAAGTGTGTTATCTTAGTGAAGTAATCTATTATTATCAACACACTGTTAAAATAAGTATTATATATATTCTTGCTTTCAGAGAGACTTATAAGAGTATTTATTTCTAGCTATTCTTAAGATTTCTATAAGATGAGTAGAGAAGTAAGTTCTTCATATAATCTGAACTATACTACTTATAAACTCTGATAAATAGTATAAGAATTCACTATCTTTTTATAAACTCTTATATCTTCAGCTAGAAGAATTTTCTTATAAGCAACTTATGAGTTCTAGTATCTGTAAAATGATCTGCTAGAGAAGAGTTATGATATCTTTTAATAAGTTCTATGTATAGAAACTTATTCATAGATATATAAATTCATCTCTCTCTTTATAATGAATTATTTAAGTCTTTTTAACTCTTTATTTATACAGAATTGATTTCTGCTGTAAATAGTCTCTAAATATACTGAGTATATTTGTGGCGGGCTGCGCCCGATCAATTATATAGACTATTTCATTACACTTCACAGATTTCTATCAAGGCCTCGATTCTCAGTCGCCGATCCTCTGCTGAAGCTTCAATTCTCAGTCATCAATTCTCAGCTGAAAACCCATGGAATTTCTATTCTTCCACCCCGAAGCTTCACTGAGTACATGTATAAATATTCATTTTAATTACTAATTCTCATACTTTCTCTTTCTTTTTCTTTTCTAACATTTTTCACTTTGTTATATAAGACCTATACATATTATACTAATCTATTCAGTGTAGGTCTCTTACACTTGAAAAACATTCATGATCTTCTTATTAGAAATGATTACTCATTGAGAAGATATTTAAACACATAATAATATGTAGGAAATAGAAAAATGATCAATCAGTTAAGTGAATATCAAGTTCTTAGATAGAAGCTTGCTCATCAGTCACTCTGACCCTGTAACAAGATCTTACAAAGAGAATGTTAGTGAAAGACCTGAGAGTTCTGACACTCTAGACATATGAGATATTCATATAATTACACTTCTTCAGATTTCACAGATATTACATATCTAATAAATGATATAATCATGTCTAATGATAACATGAGAGAACTCTTGAACATGAGCATAGATACAATATCACAGTGGCTTTAAGTAATTTTGAAATTACAACAATAATAAATAGCTGATATGCATATGAATCAACAACGTCAATATGAGGAAATTCAACAATTAACTCAATAAGAAACCCCTGCAATTCCAATATTAACAGAATTGAATACAAACACAATATAAGTATAGAAAGCATTCAAATCATCTTCTATTAAAGCAACGGAAATTGAAGCTTCAATTCCACCTTCTGCTATGCGATTTGAAAAAGCCTGTATGAACTATGCTCTGAGAGTCATGAAGATGAGCTCAAATGATATAATCAGAGAAAGAGTCTCTTCTTCATTTCCATCAGTTAACTCAGGAAATGAACTGGATTGAAATAGATTTCTTAATTGAAATGAGAATAATGCTTTAAAGAAAATGCCCTCTCAACTGTATAGACTATGTTCACTTATTAAAAATCAATTTTCTTTATTAAATGTTGAGAATATTGATCATGAGAAGATATCTCTCTGAAGAGAAAAGCTGAAATCTCTCATAGACTTACAAATAAGTGAACTATCTAAAAAGAGAGAATATGAACAGCATTTGAAGAAGATCTCTACAATTAATATAAAAAACTCTATTCTGATTTACTCAGATAGCTCAAAAAATGAGAATTTGAATAGATTAGGCATAGACATTGCTTATACTGAAGATAATATCAATTTTATCTCAGATTTCTGAAATTTAGGCTGTGAATCTGAGGTCTTTGATACTGAACTATTTATAATAGTGAAAGCTTTCAAACTCATTGAAATAAAATCTCATAAAAGAGAAAATAGTTTGAAAGAGGCATGAATATTCTTTGATAGTCAAGCTGCTTTAAAAAGACTTAGAAATAGTCAGATTCATAATGATCAAATGAATCTTGAACTGATTTTAAACTCTGTTTTGAAAATTCAAAAGAGAAGAACATCAAAACTGATAATTCATCTGCACTGAGTTCCTGCTCATATGAATATTCATGGCAATGAATTGACTGATTCAGCTGTAAAAAAGAGTTCAGAATTAAGCAGATCTATTCAAAAAACAGTATTCTGATCATTCATAAAGAGAAAGATAAAACAATCTTATTTAAACAAGTGAAATGAAAGCTGACAGAAACAAAAGAAGAGCATACATTATTCAAGATTTAGACAAAACCAAAGTGAAAATCTTGTTCAATTAAATGTAAAAAGAACATATTCTCATCTATAATTCAGCTGAAACTAGGACATGATCATTTCAAATCCTACATACAAAGATTTGATGATAGATTTGATTCAACAGAGTGCTCATTCTGCAATGTAAATGAAAATTCTGAGCATATTGTAATACATTGTGCATTATACAATAGTCTCAGAGCCAGATTGAAGAAGAAGTATGATTTAAATCAATTAAATATAAGATACTTATTCTCAACTGAGACAGGAATTAAACACTCAATAGACTTTCTATCAGAAACTCAAGCAGCTATAAGAAAATGACTGAATTCAGAAGTATCTGAATATGAAGAGGTGGAAATTAATTAGATATAGTCTGTTAAAACAGCTATTCACTATCTTTTAATAATTTTATTTTGTTATAGTCTCTCTTTACTGTACTTGTTCCTTTCTGTTCTTTTCTATCTATCTATTTAATATGTCTATCTTTAAGACTATGTTCTTATTTTCTTTGTCATGATATTTTCAAATGATTTCAAAGTATCAGAAGGTGTTGAAATACTGTAATTTGTAGACAGTTTTTGCATTCTGAGCTGAAATTTTCTGATTTTGCATATCTGAAATTGATAAATGTATAATAGTTGACTCTATAGATATAGAAAAAACCCTGAGAACTAAAGGTTCTCAGGTAGATGTCATAGTCTCTGACTGCATACATCTATAATTGAAGAATAATAATAATAATAATAATAATAATACAATCTAAGTATTGAAAAAATACTTAGATACTTCTATATATTTCAATGCTTCTGATCTCACTCTCTACTCATCATAAAGGCTGGAAATGCTCGCGAAACTAAGTGTAGATAAAGATGTCATCAGTTTACTAATTAATCAAGATTGATATATCAATGAATGATTGAAAGATTACATGAAACAGAAGTTTCATTCATAAATAAAAGCATGTGAATCAGTGTTATGAACACCTGATAATATTATCAAATATCTTGATATCCTGTTCTAGAATACTGCCATGCAACAGAAAGTATTAGATTAATTACAGAGTGTCTGACAGAAATACTTCTCTTATAATATTTATCTCTGACTTCAACACCAAGATTCTAGAAGCAGATAATCAATCTTGAGAGAATCAAATGAAGATCAGTATACTTAAGAAGACATTAACTTTCAAACTCTTACAGACTCTTATAAGCATAGACAAAGATCACACTTATGAAGATTTCTGTGTACAACTCTGAACATTGAATGATCATCTTATCAAGCTCAAGAGTATACAGAACAGTGATAGAAGATGTTACATCTCAGTCACTTATACATTTATGCTGAGAAATAACAACAATGATGCAGATGTCATGAACTGAGTAGACTTGAATGTCTATGTATAAGTAAGAGTCTCTGTCATCTGAACAGACTTCTGAGTTTCTGAGATCACTTCTGAAGAAGTCACTAATCAACATTAATAAGAGATATACATCAATTGTAACTGATTAGAACATATCACTTCTAACTACTAATCAATCTATATATTTTCTCACTTGTGAGAAAGATCAGTGTCTTCTCACTCAAAGAATGAATCAGTATCTGTCTGCATCAACCACATTGCATTGAAAAAAGATTTGAAAGATAACTATAAGAACACTCTGATGAAACAGAGAAAAGATTAGCTTCTGTTCAAATTTATAAACAGAAGCTTGAAGAGATCAGATGATAATAATTTAAAGAAAAAATAACAATAAATGTAATTCTTGTATCTGCTGTAATGAATAATACATATAATATAAAGATCATGATAGATAGCAGTCTATGTTACTATGCAATGATTAAATCTTCAGTTGTAAGATATTATAATCTTCAGTATATTTTCTTATCAAAACTCTGACTTCTTGCAGAATTTAATGATTTAAAAGATGTTTGCATCTGTTACATGATAAAACTAAACATAGATGTCAGAGAATATCAACATAAAGATTACTATATATATGAAGTTGATAATCTTAATTATAATCTTATATTAGAACTTGTCTGACTATCTGAACAAGGCATCTTATTAAATACTTAAAACAGAAGCTTAATATTCTCTAACAATAATAGAGTTCATAAAGATGACATTCACAAGACTATGAATCTGATACAGATCTCTGTCAACACCTATAAAATTCTCTGAAAAAGAAGTCACTGAAAAGATCACTGATAGTAGAATTATATTACAATCTATTTCATCAGTCTGACTGATATTAAAAAAGCTCTAGAGAAGTTATCTCATACTATAATAACAGATTCTCATATTAAACTCTCTTAATAATATTTCAAAAATCTAGATGTCTTCTGACTAGACTGACCGTGTGACCGTGTCTGGGACCAGGACCAGATTTTTTGATAGTCTCATTACCAATTCGACTGATCTCATTACACAGTTTTAACATTAGATAGTAGTCTCATACTGTCTCAGTGAGACTTACTGTCTACTCTTGTCACATTTTCCAAATGAGACCATGATTTCCACTTCTCAATTTAAATTATTTTTATTGCTTTAAATGACTTTAAATCTCATTTGAGCGTTACTAAAAAGCGTTACTTTTTAAAAAATTAAAAATAGTCTAAAAAAACCTTAAAATGTCTAAAAATAGTAACTTTATGCCAAGAATGGGACTAAATGAGATCAAATGGAACCACTTTCTCATTTTTTTCAAGTCATGGTTCCATTTTAAGATCTGATATATAGTCACTTTACATGTTTTTTTGATAGCCAGTCCCAGCGGGATTCACGCCAAGAAATGTATGAGACCAGATCAAATGAGACCAAATGTGAAATTCATGGTCCCGGCGGCCAGTCTACTTCTGACAAGATAACATTATAAATATACTTCTCTTATAAGACTCAGAAGTGAATTATAGTATTAAGTTGAAAAAGAAGAATGATAAAGACTCTGAACTGTTATAAGACTCTCTTTATAATATATTCTGAGATGAACTTCTTCTTCTTCAAAAGACACTCAATGATCTGTTGAATAAAGAATTCATACATATTAGTAACTCTTCTATCACAGCCTCTATTCTCTTTATAAAGAAATCAGATAAAGAACTCTGATTCTGTGTGAACTATCAGAAACTGAATAGATTAATAAAGAAGAACTGCTATTCTTTATCTCTTATCAATGAAACTCTAGCTTATATCAGACAAGCTCAATGATTCACAAAGCTAGATGTTATTACTACATTTCATAAGATTCATATCACTGAAGAAGATGAGTGACTTATAGCATTTCAAACACAATATAATCTCTTTGAATGAGTAGTCACACTCTTCAGACTGACTAACACTCTCAGTACATTTCAGAAGTATATCATCTGAGCACTTCAAGCTTTCCTTGATGAATTCACATCTGCATATCTCAATAACATTCTCATCTTCACTGATGAGTTCAGGAAAGAATATCAAGAACATATATAAAAGATATTATAATAACTATGAGAAGCAGAACTACTGATAGACATAGACAAGTGTGATTTTGAGATTAAAAGTATAAAATATCTAGACTTTATCATAGAAGCTGGTAAGAAGATTCAAATGAATTCTGAGAAGGTCTCTGCTATTCTTGAATAAGAGGTCTCATGCACTGTGAAAGAAGTATGAAGCTTTATCAGATTTGCTAACTTCTATTGATAATTTATACAAAACTTCTCAGATATTACAAGATCACTTACAGAACTCACTAAGAAGAACTCAGTATTTCAATAGTCAGCAGACACTGAAGCTGTATTTACACAGATGAAGAAGATATTCATTAATACTTCTCTGTTAATAACATTCAATTCTGACTGTAAGACAGTTGTTGAAGCTGATTTCTCTGACTATGTCACAGAAGCAGCTATATTATAATATAATGATGAAGATGTCTTATAATTATATATCTTCATATCTAAGAAACTGAGTTCTACTGAATGCAACTACGAGATCTATGATAAGAAACTTCTTATAATTGTATACTGTCTAGAAGAATGAGACTCTGAACTCTGAAGTATCTTCAAATTTAAGATAATCATAAATTATAAGAATCTTAAGCATTTCACAACTACTTACAAACTTATTAAACATCAGATGTGATGATCTGAGCTAGACTAGCCGCCGGGATCATGAATTTCATATTTAGTCTCATTTGATCTGATCTTATACATTTCTTAGCGTGAGTCTCACCAGGATCAAGCCTTAAAAAAATTTGAAAATGAATCATTTCTGAGAGAAATGGCATGAAAAATGACCAGATTTAATTCAAGAACAGTGAAATAAGAGTAATTTCTCAGAATAAACTGTGAAAGATGATCATTCTTTTAAAATCAGAATGAGACTGAGACTGAAGATCAAATTCAGTCTCATTCAGTTCATTCAGTGATTACTTATATAATCAGAATTTGATAATAATTATTGATAACACTCATGAAATAACTAAATACATTCTTGTGTAAGTTTATTCTTCACTTTCTCATGAAAATTACACTTCTCTGATATACTGTGATCAGAGATATTAAACTGTCTGATAATTCTATATTTTATAATCATAAGTTTCTTGATTATTTCTTCTTATAATTGTTCTCAGTGATAGTGATAAATAACTCAGTTTGAGTTAAACTTTTACTTCATTCTCATCTCTGTTAATGAAATTATCAGAATATCACATATCATCAGTGCAATAGTTGAATATATACTCTTAACAATTTTTCATAACTCTAGAATTGATTTAATGTATAAATTCATTGAATTATCTTGAAAATAGTAATCAAATTCAGTTTTATAAGTATGTAATTTTACCTGATTTTCAGTTGTAATTAGACTGACCGTGTGACCGTGTCTGGGACCAGGACCAGATGTTTTGATAGTCTCATTACCAATTCAACTGCTCCCATTACACAGTTTTAACATTAGATAGTAGTCTCATACTGTCTCAGTGAGACTTACTGTCTACTCTTGTCACATTTTCCAAATGAGACCATGATTTCTACTTCTCAATTTAAATTATTTTTATTGCTTTAAATGACTTTAAATCTCATTTGAGTGTTATCAAAAAGCATTACTTTTTAAAAAATTACAAATAGTCTAAAGAAAACCTTAAAATGTCTAAAAATAGTAACTTTATGCCAAGAATGGAACTAAATGAAACCAAATGGAACCACTTTCTCATTTTTTTCAAGTCATGGTTTCATTTTAAGATCTGATATATAGTCACTTTACATGTTTTTTTGATAGCCAGTCCCAGCGGGATTCACGCCAAGAAATGTATAAGACCAGACCAAATGGGATCAAATGTGAAATTCATGATCCCGGCGGCCAGTCTAGTTGTAATCAATGTATATAAGTTCTGTTTCAAAGTTAGTATTATAGTTCTATATAATATAAAGTGTTATTAAAGATTGTTACTTACTAGAGAATTGTATTTCACTGTCTTCACATCTCAAACATCTGCTCATTCAAATCTCTGATAGTTAACATTGTAGTAGTCTCAGATTAATTTAATATATGAGTCTTATTCCTCCTCTGTTCAATCTTAAGAAGTGTAGATATTAACTCAACAGAAGAGATCTAGTAGAGCTGCTATAGTATAGTACTCTGTAAAAGATTGTTCAGTTTTGCTGTAGTAATATATCAGTTTATTTCTTACAGTAATAATAGCCTGCACTATAGCATCATCTCAGACTGAATTTCTTTTTGAGTGATTTAACTGCTTCTCAAGATGAGTAAATAAACTGTTATACACTTATCAGACTGACTGCAGCATTGATGTACAAGTGATTGAGACTGTCTTTATTATCTTATAAAACTGAAATAGTAAATCAATCACATATTTCAACTGAGTTTACTTCATATTAGAAAGTTTTAATATCTGAATCTTTTTCTGATCAGAGTGTTGCACTCAATAATTAATTATCTATCATAATTGAAGAGTTTAAACAGTTATCTTATATATTAAACTTTATCATATTCTAACATTCTGTATCATATTCAGTGATATGACTAATTTATTTATTTATTGAATATCATGACATTATTATTATTATTTAGAAGAGATACAAATTATATTAGCAATGTTTCAAATCTGTGATATTTAAATTATTAGTCAATCTATTCAAAATTAACAGTAGCATTATCAAAAAGTGTTATTAAAAAGCAATATTAAAAAGTGTTATTAGAAAACATTATCTTTTGCAAAGTAAATGTAAAAGTTACTTGAGTAATCACATTCATCTTATTCTCATCTCAAGAATCAGCTATCTCATTATTCTTTATCTTGATATTAAGATTCTTTATCAGTGTTTGTATCACAAGTTGAATCACATGAGTAATACAGAAAATATGACCTTGTTTATCATTTCAGAAATGCAAAGCCAATTTTTACTTCAAGCTCTTCATCATAGTGTACTTATTCACAGCATTGTCAGTTGTAATTGTAAGAAGACTGAGACTAATATCTCAATAGTCATTTTTAATCACAGTCATTAATATCTCTGTTATATAATTCTCAGTATAACTACTGATCAATGATTCAAATTCAATTAATGTCTCTTGATAAGTTCAGTTCTTATCAATGTAATAACATGTAACTTCTATAAATGCAAGATTGTTTATACTAGTTCATGCATTCACTGTGAGAGTAGACTGGCCGCTGAGACTATGAATTTCATGTTTGATTTCATTTGATCTGGTTCCATACATTTCTTGATGTGAATCCCGCTGGGACTAGTCATTAAAAAAACATGCGAAGTGGCTATATGTGAGATCTTAAAATGAAACCATGACTTGAAAAAAATGAGAAAGTGATTTCATTTGGTTTCATTTAGTCCCATTCTTGGCATAAAGTTACTATTTTTAGACATTTTAAGGTTTTTTTTAGACTATTTTTAATTTTTTAAAAAGTAACACTTTTTGGTAACACTCAAATGAGATTTAAAGTCATTTAAAGCAATAAAAATAATTTAAATTGAGAAGTGGAAATCATGGTCTCATTTGAAAAATGTGACAAGAGTAGACAGTAAGTCTCACTGGGACAGTATGAGACTACTATCTAATGTTAAAACCGTGTAATGGGATCGGTCGAATTGGTAATGAGACTATCAAAAAATCTGATTCTGGTCTCAGACACGGTCACACGGTCAGTCTATGTAAGAGACACTCTTTAATGATTCTTCAACTCTGATTCTAGATATTGCATATTGACTTTGTAGTGTATCTTGAGATTGAACTGAAGACAGAATTGATGTGAAATATGAAGATTTGAATTAAGCATTTGAAGAAGTGTTCAGAATTAAGAGTTTTCATTTAATTGAAGAGAAAGATTCAGAGATATGTATATATGAAGTAATTATTCACAGAAGTTATCAGTTGAGAGTTATGAAATCAGAGTACTGATACATAATCATTTTTATATAATTTTCTTCAAATTAGAAAGTTAGTGTTATTAAAAATCATTATCTGATAGAGTAACTTATCAGCTTAGTAGTAATTTTCTGATTATTTTTCTTTTATTGTCTGCATTCTGATGACTTCAGATGTCAGAAAATTTCTTCAGAGTTATGATTAGTTTATAATGAATATTTCTGAATGAAGTTGTAGTAATTGTAGTAGAGAGATAACTCTTCAGTAATCTGCAATGCAATCTGTTGATAATTATTTCATAGTTCATCTCAGTGTTTGTGTTGAGTTTTTCATAAATTTCATGACCTGGAATCAGATGTGAAGAATAAAGTGATTATTTATTATAATTGAAAGAGAGTATTCTGTGTTGAATTATAAATAACATAGACTTTATAATTCACAGTGATTTCTTGAAGAGTTTATGAATCTTCAATAGAAATAAAAGAAGTGAAAGAAGTGAATTCAGAAGATATAATAATAATTTATGAAAGATAATAATTTATTTTCAATAACTGATCACTGATATGTATAAGAAGAATTAATATAAGAGAAAATAATCTTGTTTCTTAGCTTAGTTATAATTTTAGTACTAACTCAGATTGAATATTATCAATATATAAAAGTAAATAAACAATCTTGATTAATCTCTGTCATATTTCTTGAAATATATTAATATTGTAAAAGAGAGTGTTATCAAATTATATTATCAGATAATATCATTAAAAATATATTAATATTGTGAATATCAATGTTGAAAAAATGTTAATACTTATACATTATAGTGATTTGTGAATCATGATAGTTAAATATATATGTATATATATATTATTCCTGACTTGATTACAACTTGTACAATAATTTTTAAAAACTTAAAATTAATTTCAATTATTAATAATTATGAACTTATAACTAATTAATATAAAAAGAAAAAAATCTTTTCTACTTATTATCTTTCTACTCTTTCTTATTCTTCTTATTATTCTTTATAATTCACTTCTTATTCTTCTTCTTCTTCTTCTTCTTCTTCTTATCTGAGATAATAATCATCTTAAAATCTTTCTCTGCTATCTTCTCAGAAGAGAGTTTCTGCTGCTCTCTCTCAGTCAGATTAATATGTGCTTCAAAATCCCGCATTTTCTGATCTGCTGTCTCAGATTCCATCTCAGCAGTAAGCAGATTGATATACTCAGAGAGCAGAGCTGTCTTCTTAATATTCTGAATTATAAAGTGTATTCAAGATCTGAATAAGACCTTAATTTTCTTCTTCTCTATCAGCTTCTGCTAATCAATTAGAGAACAGAAATAATATTAAAAATCATTATCTCTTAATAAATAAAAAACTTATCAGTTTTAACTTCTTTATCTCTCACTTCAATACTCTCTTAATCTTCTTTTACTGCTGCTTATTTATAGTAACACTCTTCTTCTCTCTCTCTCTTTTTATCTTAGTCTTAAATCATTCTTGAGACTTCTTCTGATCTTATCACTGCTGTATAAGACTCTTCACTATCTTCTTCTTCAATCTCTTACAGATGATGTCATCTGCATTATTTCTATACTTAGTTCAGTCTAAATCTATCAGAAGTGTTACTTAAAATTGTTATCATTCTTATAACATAGCGGAACCGAAGCGGTGGCTAGTCAGCAGTGTCATGTAGAGGTAGTTGTTTAAGAAGCTGTATAAGTGAGCTTAACTATCTTGCTTAAATAGTGAGCTTGTAGGCTACAGGGTTATTGCAAGAATATCACAGATATGATACTTAGCATACTAAGAAGATTGTATAAGACATGCAGTAACTCTTGTATATATTTCAGTAGAAGAAAAATAAATCACTGACTTCTTTAATAAGAAGTCAGCATCTAGCTATTCTATATAGACAATGAGCAGATACCTCTCTTTCATTTCATGAGTGAGAATAGCTGAAGTGATATCTCAGCAGTGTCTTATTACTAAGAAAGAGTAATCTGCTGATCTTGTATAGAAGCAGAGTTCTTATATTCATTAATTGAATCTTTCTATAATATATCTGAATGATGTTATAGAGTAATTGAAAACTGGTTCAGATAAGATGAAATCATCTGCATGAAAGTAATGAGCTGCATGAAACTGTAACAGAGTCTTGATATAACTAGAAGTATGATAATACTCTTCTCTTTAAGAGCATAGTTCTGATATTCTCAAGATTACTGAATTAGAAATTATCTTTGTTATATAGCAATGATTATCAACTGATTGACAGTGTATATACTGTATAAAGAAATAGATGAGTTATTCTGCTGACTGTGTAGATCTTTCTTTTCTCATCTTTATTCAAATCAAATATGTGATAAGTGAGTTTCTTATATATTAATTTGAAATGTGAAAAATGTAGTTAATAAATAACTTACAGATCTTTTAACATATTTCATTCTATATATGAAATTCTCTGTAAAAGTGATGTGTTTTAGAGACAATACTAACAGTAGTAGCAGGATTTTTTTAAAAAGATTCTTTCTCTCTATGACACATTTTTCTCTCTCTTCTTCTTATCTGTAATAGTGAGTGCATGAGAGTATCATTCTTGAAGAACAGTAGAGAACTTATTCTGACATTTTCTAGTAAGTAAATATCTTCATGATGTGGCAGTGGCCTCTGTGATCACTAAGAAAGCCAGATTGAAGATAGAGACAGCAGTGTTAATGAGCTGCAGAAGTACTGCTCTCATTACTATATCTTCTTCTTCTCCTGCTTCTTTTGCAGCTGCAGTGATAGTCACTGTATCTTACAGTGAGATGTTGTCTCTTCTGCTAGTTGGTTTATCTGTGTTCAGTTCATTCTCTGCCTCTCTTATCACTGTTACAACACCGCCCTCTCTCTCAGTCAATACAGTGATGTATGACCCTGTGTGATCATTCAGAGAGGAACCTGGGAAGAGCTTGATTCTGAGAACAGTGACTCTGAGAAGCTCAATCTGTAGTTCCTCTTCTGCAGCATGCCTGAGCCCTGCTCAGAATACTGCTGAGTTGAGTCTGCAGAGTTCTGTGATTCCTTCATCTTCTTCTTGTGAGAAGACTTCAGTGCAGCCTCTGATCAGCACTGTTACTTGTCTATGCTCTGCTAAGCAGCTGAAGAAGAAGAGAATTCTATGCATCTGTCTCTTCTCTCACTTCTGTTATTTCTGTTATATCTGTAATAATGACTTCTATCTCTCTGTAAGTATTATCTACTCTATAAGAAGATGTTATATTGACTCTGACAAGAAGCTCAGATGCTTAAGCAGTACAGAGTGAGAGTCTCAGAGCTTCAAGCATTGACAGATTCTGTCAAGACTGAGAAGATCTCTCTTACTCATCTATAAAAGAAGACAAAAGTGTGAATCTCTGAGATGAAAAAACACCTCAGAATGACTGATCTCAAGAAGAGAGTAGTCAGTGCTGTTATTGAAAGTATTATAGAGATCAATTACTGATTAAAGAGAATCTCACTTCAGTTAAAGCAGATAACTGAGATACTTTGTAAGTTAATAAGTTAATATTTTATACATTTCTTATACTCTTCTGTGATACTGCAGCACTAACTTCTCAGCAGACAAAGATACTGATACTGAAGACTTTAATGATGAAGAATGAGTTTAATAAGAGTGTGATTATTAATGAGTAGATTCTGAGATTTCTTCTTTTTATCTTTTCAGTGAGCTGCAGCTTCACTAGAATAGCAGCAGTCTGTAAATCAATAATATTAATCTTTTTTTATTGATTTCAAATATCTCTTTTCTCTAATCACTTCAGGAATTTTACACTTATATAGTCTTATTAAACTTTTAAAAAACCCTTTAAGAGAAAATAGAAGAAGAGTGCTATAGAGTCTATAAGATACTAGCTTATTACTGTAAGATTATCTCTAAAAAATCCTTTAAAAAAAATAAGAAGTCTTAAGTAGTATTTCTTATTCAATGTCTCTGATATGTAACAGAGCAGTCTCTACTAGCTGTCTTATAGCTTATAATCTCTTTCTCAGCATTTTTCAAATGCTTAAGTGATTTTCATGAATTCTCTGATAATGAATAATTTTCTCATTTAACAAGATATTAAAGCTTACTGTAATATATTCACTTATTCAATATTTTCTTCATAAGATATTCAGTATCACTCTTAATCTTAATATTATTCAGCTGAGATGACTCTGTCTCAGAGTATTACTTATAGAGCTTTAAATAGAAAATGTGAAAAACAGAATAAATTGATTTCAATTCTGTAAGTAATTTTAACTTATATATCTACTTACTTATCACTCTTATTACTGAGAAAGGTTCTAGTCATCACTCACTGAGCTTCTTATATAGTCTTATTATCTTGATATTCTTTACTGAAAGTAGTACTTAATCCTCTATTAAGAACTTCATTGAAAGATGTTTTCAATTATAGTATTTTATCTATCACTTCTGAGTGTGATGAATGCTTTTCACTGTCTTCTTATAGATTTTATTCAAAAGTTTTAATCTCACTTTTACTTCTAGTATTGAAAGATACTTTATTCTCTGTATCTATCTAATATTCTGACTATCTATTTCTCTCTTTAAAATGTTGTCTGTAATATCACTGAGTAATGAAGAATTATATTCATAATAAGTATAGAAAGAAGATACTCTTAAGATTACATTCTTTACATTATTATATATGAATTCAGTAGTTAGAAGATGTTTGAGTCAATCATTCTAATAATATGAATAGAATGCTTGAAGATACTGTTCTAGTGTCTGATTCTGATGTTCAGTCTGATTATCAGTCTGTGAATGAAATATAGTACTGAGAAGATGTTTTATTATAAGATGATAGTAAAAAGCTGACCAGTATTTACTGATAAAGAGAAATTCTTAATCTATTATCAATGATTTCAGAGCACTGTAATCATGAATAATGATATCTAAAAATAGGTCAGTCAATTCAGAGGCTTTAATCTTTTTATAAGTAGAGATATATCTGATTATTTTTGTGAAGTGATTAATAATGATTAAAATTAAGTTATATTCTTTGACTCTTGTCAACTTCAGTAGATTAACTATGAAATTCATTGATAGATTCTGTTATAAGCTCTTTGAAACAGGCAGTGATATCAACTCACTGTATTACTTATACTGTGAGATCTTTATTCTTTAACAGATATTATAAGTTTTAATATACTCTTTGATATCTGCTCAGAGCTTGTCTTAAATATATTTATATTTTAGAAGCTTCTCAGTCTTCTCTAACCTGAAGTGCTCTGTATGGGAATTATTATAATGAATTCTTAATAACTTCTGACACACTGCTCTGCTATAAGAGATGAAGACTGAATTATTCAGCAGTAGAAGTTCACATTCTTCTAGTTATCAGTGACTTGATTTCTTAGCAGTATTACCTCACTCAGAGTCTGTCTCTTTTAAGTTCAAACTGAATTCTTTCTTCTTCAACTTCTGAATTTAAGCTGTAGTAGAGGTGTCTCTCTTCTGTAACTTATTAATGAATTTCAAAAGTAGTTGAGTTAAAAGATTGTAGACTGTTTCATTCTTTATCAATTCAATGATTGTAAGATATAATATGAGAAGCTTATAATCTTCAGTGTCAGTCTTCTACAGAGACCTGAGTTCTCTTTCATCTTCTATACTGAGTCACACAGCTGTCTCTTCAGTGCTGTTTCTGAGCTTTAGAGAATCTCAACTCTCTGCAGCCAGCTTCTTCTGCAGTGATAACAGAGGTTCTTTTGTAGAATTCTTCTCTGTATTAATAATATTATAATCAGACTGTTTAGATAGCATGTCAGTGAGATTAAGTCAATCTGAATAGTATTGAATATAGAAATCATACTCTGAAAGCAGCTTCACTTATCTGACTTGATATTCTGTCAAGCTCTTTGTTATCAAGAAGTAATGCAGATTTGTATAATTAGTAAGAACTTACACTGAGTACTTACTACTCTGAAGATAATGTCATCAGATCTTAAAGAATTCAATAATTACTAACATCTTCTAATTATAAGTATTATATCTTCTCTGTGTGAGTGATAACTTCTTGAAGAAGAAAGTCACTGATCTTTATTCACAGTGTCTTATAGACTTTATAAAAAAGTCTTCTCTTACAGACAATTCATTATCTATTTCTTCAGAGATAATTATTCTCTGATTCTTTCAATGTTGAAAGGTCTTCAGTGTCAACTGTGAAAAGATTTCACAGATCTCATTCTCAGATGTATCAGTCTCACACTGACTAAGTAAGTTGAGATTAAAGTGATTCAGTATTATGATATCTGTGAAAGCTTGTTTCAATTTCATAAATACCTGCACAGTGTCTTGAGTGAGAATAAACAGTCTCATTTTTCTGTCTTTCACACTTCTCTTTAACAGATCTATAAGAGAGACAGTAATTCATGAATATGTATAGATGAATTATCTATAGAAATTCACAAATTCTAGAAATATCTGCATCTCATGATATGTCTGCAGTATCAGCCAGTTCTCAATAATGAAGATCTGACTCCTGTTCATTGAAATGTTATTCATCTCAATAATATAATCTAAGAAATCAATCTTCTGCATGTAGAATGAGTATTTTTCAGTATTTATATAGAGTTAATACTGTCTCAAGTGACTCAACACTTCTTGAACATGAGTATCATATTCTTTCTCTGATTTCAAGAAGATTAAAATGTTGTTCAGGTATACTATGCAGGAGATATTGACAAGGCCTCACAGTGTCTTATTTATATAGGTCTGAAAGATGGCTGGAGTGTTATAAAGATTAAAAGATAAAACAAGATATTTGAAATTGCTATACTTAATATGAAAAGCTGTTTTTTAAATGTTATCTTTATTAACTCTGATTCTATAATAGACATTCTGTATATTAATCTTTGAGAACATCTTTACTTCAGATAATCAATTGATCATCTCATTAATCAATGATAATAAATAGTAATTCTTAATTATCATCTTGTTAAGGCCTCTGTAGTCTATGCATAGATATAGTCTATTATTCTTCTTGAGTATAAAGAGTATAGACATCTCTGCTGAACTCTTTGATGAATATATTCAGTTCTTTGATTATGCTTCTTCAAGATATTTATACAGAACATTCAACTTCTTTACAGATAAGTTATAAAGAGGCCTGTACAGTGCTGTTGCACTGTCTTCAAGATAAATCTTATATTGTATCTTGATATTAGAAAACTTCACTGCTTCTCTTTCTGAAGAGATATTCTTAAAATCTGTAAAGAGACATTGTATACATCTGCCTTCAATGATGAATACTGCTGTTAATCTTGTAGTGAGAGTGATGACTTCTTCATCTGTTCTCAAGTCTCAGTCATCTACTATGCAGTATATTGACTCAATCTTTTTCTCAAGATTCTTTCAATGAAACTCTTCAGATTTCTCTATCACTGTCTCTTCATTAGTGAGACAGTATCATCATATCTGAGTGACTCAGTCAATGAGAGAATTATTTTCTCTTAATTATAGAAGATCTAGAATAACATTCTTATCTATAATATTAACTACATGAAGAAGCAGACTGCTCTTCTTAAAGATTTCTTCTGAGTCTGTAATCACATACTTTGCTTGAATTATGTTAAAATGATGACATTTTATTTCATTAGTAAATTTCATATAGTCTGATAAATCTATCTTCTTTCAACTCTTCATTAAAGAAAAGAAATAGAATATGAAGTTAATATCTATCTCAGAGTTGAGTAGGCATCTCACTGATATCTTCTTATTTGAAGTATGCATTGTAATTGTAATATGAACTTGAAGATATGAGAATTATCAATTCTTCATTTCTTTCTCTTTATTATCTTCTGTGAATATATTTATTAGAAGAGAAGTTGACTTTAAGAAGATATCTTCTCAGTTTCTTTTCTTCTTCAGCTTCTTACAATCACTGATATAGTATTCATCAGCTCTGCAGTTGAAACAGAGATCTTTATCAAATCTTTTTTAATATTTCTTTACAGTGAGTGAAGAATCAGAACACTTGAAATTCTTCTTTACTTTCTCTATACTGAAGCTATCATGATGCTGTTTAGATTCTGTTATTAATTACTTAGAAGAGATCTTATTAATCTTTTTCTTAAAGAATTAATTATTCAAATAGATTCAGAAAGCCAGATTGACAAGCTCAGTATAATTGATTAATGAACTCTGATATTATGATATTATTATCTGCATCTTGTGAGTCAGCTTCATGAGATAAAGCTGTGTTTTTAATTGATTCAAATCATCAGTCAATTCCTCTCAATATTCTTCAAATCTTATGTTGAAATTGAAAGAGTTTTCATCATCTTATTAATATAATAAGTTGAACTGCTGTACTGCTGTAAAGCTGCAGTTACAGTGATCTTTGATTTGATTCAGTAGAAAGTTCTTGAATTCTTTCTAAGTCATAGTAGCATTGATATGCTTAAGCTTTCTCTTCTTAGTAGCTCAAGTAGTCACAGAGATGCCTTTAAGAAGGTTAGCAGTGTATATTACTTATATCTTATAAGTATTATACTAGCTCAGATTAAGGCGGAATTTTCATTCAAGAATATGAATAAAGCTGTGAAATTCAGACAAGATGTTTCTCTTGTATCTCAGTGAATCTCTGATCTTAATCTCTCTATCTTTATAATAGATGTAGGTGTGTAGGGGCTGCGGTGGTGACAGAGTGATTAAAGGGCTCATGTCAAAATGCACAGTGACTTCAGAAATCTTGGATTTCTGCTGAGATAGAGATGTACACACTCTAGAGAATGATGTAGTGTTTCTCTCAGAGAGTGAGATTGAGTCAGTCTCAGTGCAGGTGTATGAGGCTATATCAGTCTGTTAAAGCTTGACTGATTCAAATGTATAATCAGGTTGAGTGATTTGAATTGTAACATGATGAAACTGAAGCAGTGACTAGTTAGCAGTGTCATGTAGAGATAGTTGTTTGAGAAGCTGTATGAGTGAGCTTAACTATCTTGCTTGAATAGCAAGCTTATAGACTACAGAGTTATTATGAGAATATCACAGATATAATACTTAGCATACTAAGAAGATTGTATAAAGCATGCAGTAACTCTTGTATATATTTCAGTAGAAGAAAAATGAATCACTGACTTCTTTGATGAGAAGTCAGCATCTAGCTATTCTATATAGATAATGAGTGGATACCTCTCTCTTATTTCATGAGTGAGAATAGCCAGAGCAATACCTCAGCAGCATCTCATTGTCAAGGAAGAGTAATCTGCTGACCTTGTATAGAAGTGAGGTTCTCATATTCATCAATTGAATCTTTCTATGATATATCTGAATGATGTTATAGAGTGGTTGGAAACCGGTTCGGATGGGATGAAATCATCCGCATGGAAGCGATGGGCCGTGTGGAAACGCAACGGGGCCTTGGCGCGGCCGGGAGCGTGACAATTCTACTCTCTTACAGAGTCTCTTCAAGACATTATAACATGTCTTACAATCTGCCTTTTCTCACTGAAACATCTTCTTCTTCTCTCTCTTCAATCTGTGACAGTGCTCACACATCTTGATAGTTCACAGAATCACAGAGTATTTGAAGAGAGATAATATAATTGATTTCAGTAAGTGTTAAAAAGAGATGAAGGTAGAAGAGACAGTCAGAAATGATATAATAATAATGATAATGATAATAGTGATGATGATAATAATAGTGATAATAGTGATAATGATAATAATGATGATGATAATAATAATAATAATGATAAAAGAGAAAGTGTATTAAAATATATTACTGACTTATCAAATATACAGAGACTTAAAGAAAATATTAACAGCTTTCAGCAATGTACAGAAACAGCTACAGTGTTGCATAGTAACATTATCTTCATTCAATACATACACTGTTGATATTCTTTGTATACAGTTATCATATAATCTGTATCAGAGATACATGCAGAAAATAGATCTTTATTACTAGAGTAAATGATTGCAGCAATTCTCTATTTTCATATTATAAAGATAAGTTATTCTCATTTCTTTCTTCTCTCTTTTCTCTTCTTCAATCAATCACTAATTTCAAGCTGATATGAAAACTATTAAAACACTCTCAGAAATTCTCAAATTGAAGAGTATAGACTAATCAAATTTTAAATGCAGAAGAAATCAAATTATCTTCTACAGATTTAATTACTTATTCTCTCTTAAATAAAACAGCAGTTGTGTTCTCTCTCTTCTCAATCAAATGAAACATGGCCTGTGAAAAGTGAGTATCATATCAGGTCATAATGATCAACACTAGACTAGCCGCCAGAATCATGAATTTCATGTTTAGTCTTATTTGATCTAGTTCTATACATTTCTTGGCGTGAATCCCGCTGAGACTGGCTATCAAAAAAACATGTAAAGTGACTATATATCAGCTCTTAAAATGAAACCATGACTTGAAAAAAAAGAGAAAGTAGTCTCATTTGATCTCATTTAGTCTCATTCTTGACATAAAGTTACTATTTTTAGACATTTTAAGGTTTTTTTTAGACTATTTTTAATTTTTTAAAAAGTAACACTTTTTGATAACACTCAAATGAGATTTAAAGTCATTTAAAGCAATAAAAATAATTTAAATTGAGAAGTGGAAATCATGATCTCATTTGAAAAATATGATAAGAGTAGACAGTAAGTCTCACTGAGACAGTATGAAACTACTATCTAATGTTAAAACCGTGTAATGGGATCAGTTGAATTGGTAATGAGACTATCAAAAAATCTGGTCCTGGTTTCAGACACGGTCACACGGCCAGTCTAATCAACACAGCCTCAGCACACAGAGCTGTATATACACAGTGTGTGCTGAACTGAGAGACTGCATGAGTTGTAAATCAGCAGCAGCATCTCAGAAAGAGCTGTGTGACATGAGAAAGTCACAACTCTCAGTTATATGCATAGAGAGTGAATCACTGCAGTAAGTACATATGCATTGAAGTAATACTTTTTAATAACACTCAGTCTCTGATATAATGAAAATAGAGTCTCTCTGTGAGATCTGTTTTTATCAGAAGTCAGAGAATCTTATATTTCTCAAGACTATCTTCACACATCTTGTTCATGAAATTGATAAGAGAAATTATCAATTTCAGTGTTCTGTTCTTAATGTCATTCAAGTAACAGCAGAGTTCACTCTGACTACACTTTTTAAGTGTATATTTTCTAATTATTCACATTTATATAGATATATACTGATTATTTATTAGATGATATTAAGATAATAACTTATCACAGCTGTGTTACTCTCACTGTGAGAAATACACAGTTAGTGATAAACATTGTAAAGACTCTGAGAAGTGAGTATTTTAGAGATACTGTGACTCTGTAATCTTGATTTTTTTTAATTTTTTTTTTTTGTTTTTTTCTTTTTCTTTTCTTTTTTTTTTTCTTTTTTTCTCTTTCTCTTTTTTTCTTTCTCTTCTTTTTTTCTTTTTCTTTTTTTTTGTTGTGATTTTTTCTTATTGTTTTTTTTTTGTTTTTTTATTATTTTTTATATTTTATATTGTTTTTTTATTAAAATGATATTAATTATGATCTGTGTTCAGAAAACTAATAATATTTAATAATACTCTCTATTGAATTTTCAACAAATGAGTACTATGTTATGATATTATATAAGTGAGAAATGATTTCATAATCTCATTTAATGTCATTTTCAATAATGAGATCAGAATGAAAATGTGACTAAGAATTCAAACATATTCTTTATCTGAAACTAGATTTTTATTTGAAAAGTGAATCTGAGACCTTTAATATTTGAAATAACATGATTTGAAATCAATGTAATGAACACAAATCATGACTAGAAGTAATGCTTTTAGACAATATAATAACTGTAAAGTTTAATTCTGGTCTCAGACACGGTCACACGGTCAGTCTAGTAAGACCTCTGTCTTATGATAAAAGAGCTTATAGATTGATTCTTAGAAGAGTTTCTATTCTTCTATTAAATCTATTATCAGATTCTTCTTATAATAAGATAAAAGCTCAGCTGTATTAGCTGAACTGAATATCTCTAGACTGACTGCTGAGATTATGAATTTCACATCTAGTTTCATTTAGTCTGATCTTATACATTTCTTAGCATGAATTTCACTGAGACTAATCATTAAAAAAACATGCAAAGTGACTATATATCAGATCTCAAAATGAGATCATGACTTAGAAAAATTAAGAAAGTGATCTCATTTAATCTCATTTAGTCTCATTCTTAGTATAAAGTTACTATTTTTAGACATTTTAAGGTTTTTTTAGACTATTTTTAATTTTTTAAAAAGTAACACTCTTTGATAACACTCAAATGAGATTTAAAGTCATTTAAAGTAATAAAAATAATTTAAATTGAGAAGTGAAAATCATGGTCTCATTTGAAAAATGTGATAAGAGTAGACAGTAAGTCTCACTAGAACAGTATGAAACTACTATCTAATGTTAAAACCATGTAATGGGATCAGTTGAATTGGTAATGAAATCATCAAATATTCTGGTCCTGGTCCCAGACACGGTCACACGGTCAGTCTAACAGTATGTGATTCAAAGATTGCTTGAGTTAGTATACGATTACAGGCGTACGCCGGCTTCTCATATATATTATACTAAGTTAATTAGTGGCCGCCATGACCTCTTTACATTTGTAAGCATGTTCAGAAGCAGCTGTGTTATTATCTGATAATTATATGTTCTTCTGAATCACATTCTCTCTCATCAGATTCAGTCACGCTCATGTGACCATGATATAAGTCACTTTCAGAGAAACTTTCACTATTTTTACATTACTCATTTACTAACATTTTCATTCTTCAATTATCATCTCTGTCATTATTATTATTGAATATTATCATCTTATACAAGATTTCTGCATCTCTCTTCTCTCTCAAGCTCTTTTCAATCTGTTTATCTATCACATTCTACGCGTTTCTGATGATGACCTCTTATTTCCATAATAAGTGTTATTGTAGTGCTTATATCAGACAGTTCATTAGCAGTAAGTGTAATATATTGTGAAATATGATCAGAACTTGTTTTTCTTCTAATAATTATCAGAATGTATTATTATAAATGACATATCTTCTTCATCTTCTTATATACTCTCATTTATTTTTCTTCTCAGTGAACTTCTGATTGTGTTTTCTGACATGATTTTATATAAATGCAGATGCTGATATGTTTGTTTTTATTTATATAGAATCTTCATATGTTAATAGATTCACATTCACTGATAATAATGAACTTAATATTGAATTATTGATCAAGAACTTGAAAAACATGATAATAAAGAAATTGTCTGTATTATATATAACTAAATCTCTCATATCTCTCTCAACTCTCTCTGTTTCTTTCTCTGTCACTCTCTCTCAAATCTTCTACACTTGTCTCTGTGTCTGATTCTCTCACTCTTACTATCTCTGTTTCTGTGATTCTCACTTCTGCTACTTCTGCTTCTGCTACTTCTGCTCTTACTACTTCTACTCTTTCTATCTCTACTGTCTCTGCTTTTATTATCAGCTCTTCTCATTTCAAGAAGATGTTATATAGACTTGATAAATCACATTTCTCAGTGTATATACTCTCATTCTTCTTATCAATCTCTAGAATGATTTATTGGATGAAGACTGTGTATAATATAACTATTTAAAGCTCAGTCATAGATACTGATTATTACATTTATTTTAAATATTTGTAATAAGATAATTATTTATTCATACTGAAGAATCACTCTTCTCTTTAACAGTATTAAGATTATCAGTCTTTTCTTTTTTCATCTTTTCTTTCTGATGCTGATTTTTCTGTTCTTAGAGAAAATTATTATGAGTTTTATTATATATAAAGTTATAATATTCACAGATATCAAGAAACTTTTTACAACTGTTAAATTCAATATTATAGATATATCTACTCTGATAAATTTCTTTAAGATAATAGATCTGTATCAGTTTATTCTCTGATATCTGTTATCTGACTTTGTAATGCAGATAAAAGATATTCATATTTTCAGAAATGAGAACACAGATATTATACTCTTCTATACTCACAGATATGAGACTTGTACATCTTATCTGAGATATTATTATGAGAATGAGCTGTTTATACAATATATTCTACTTTCTGTATTTTCTCATATCTCTCTCTCTCTTTCTAAGAAGTCTTGTATATGTTGTAATTACATGTATAACTTTAAGATCAGCAGATGTTTATTCAGTAACTGTTTTCATTTCTGATTTTACAGTTTTATACATTAATAATGATTCTTAATTACTCTGATATCAGAGATTATTTTAATCTCTGAAGATAATAATGCTACTGAAACTACTCTCTCTTATTCTCAAGCTTCTCTTATCATTCTCTCTCTCTTTTCTGCAGAGAAGATTGTGTGTATACTGAGTTATAAGTGTTCAGCTCTAAGTGACTTTCACTGTCATTTATTCGGTTCTGTGTTCTCTTCTTCTTCTATTTTTTTCATCTTTATTCTCTCTGTTCTGGCTTCTGATTCTGCAGATTCTGTACTCTTCTTCACTTTTTCTACACACATGTGTACATATTTTTATATTAGCATTTCAGTTAATCTTGTGATAAATAATATTAATGTTGTATATAGAGCAGTAAAGAAATCAGAGATATATATAGTATTATTATAAGAGCAGCTTACAGCTCTCAAATCCCTTACAAATCTCAAGTTTTGAGATTTTCTTTGTTTTTAGCATTTTTCAGATGATGTGATATTGAAAATAGATTAACATATAATATATGAAAATGAATAAAATGTATATGATAACATTTGTCTTTTTGCAGCTGATTCTTAAGATTGATAATTAATTCATTATCTCTTTTCTTTTCTTATGCTTTTTCTTTATCTGCTAGCTACTACTCTTACACAATCTCTATATAATACAGTATTTAATAACTAGATTCAGCAGCTTTTATCTTTTATAATTCTGTTTCATATATTATACTATCTCTCTTTGCCTGTTCAGACTACTACAGTGAATAACTTATTAAAACTAATCTCATTCAATCTCTAAGTGTCTTTAGAGATTGAGATAGCTTGATCTCACATGTCTGTGAATGTTTCAGATGCTTTATCCTCTGTTATCTCTGTGATTAAACTGATGTAAACAGTTGAATTTAACTACGAATCTCTTTTCCTTCTATAATCTGACTCATATATAAGTACACTGGCCGCCGGGACCATGAATTTCACGTTTTATTCCATTTGGTCTGGTCTCATACATTTCTTGGCGTGAATCCCGCTGGGACTAGTCATTAAAAAAACATGCAAAGTGACTATATATCAGATCTTAAAATGAAACCATAACTTGAAAAAAATAAGAAAGTGATCTCATTTGATCTCATTTAGTTTTATTCTTGACATAAAGTTACTATTTTTAGACATTTTAAGGTTTTTTTTAGACTATTTTTCATTTTTTAAAAAGTAATGCTTTTTGATAACACTCAAATGAGATTTAAAGTCATTTAAAGCAATAAAAATAATTTAAATTGAGAAGTGAAAATCATGATCTCATTTGAAAAATGTGACAAGAGTAGACAGTAAGTCTCACTGAGACAGTATGAAACTACTATCTAATGTTAAAACTGTGTAATGAAATCAGTCAAATTGATAATAAGACTATCAAAAAATCTGATTCTGGTCTCAGACACGGTCACACGGTCAGTCTATATATAAGTCTGTCACTTCGAGACTGCTCTTTACTGCGTTATATCTGCTATCTGTGATGTGTTATTATACAATCAGCTACAGTCTCATCAGTTATTAAAGTGTGATATTTATCTGATTTCTTTATTGCTTTTCATTCTTTTCTTATCATTATAAAAAGATCAGAATAAGTGAGATTATCTGATTTATAATTGTCTATAATTTGTCTTACTTTGCAAGACTTTTCAATTATAAGTCTCTTCTTTTTCAACACTGATGATAGTGCTGTGAATGATTATAATTCCCTCAGGTCTTATATCTTCATCTTTACAAGATATGAATTATTTATTAAGTTATATAAGATCTGTCTCTCTGATTTCTTCAATGCATATATTCTCAGAGAATATGATTTGAGTATTTTATAGAGCTTAAATTATCTAGATTGAAACTTCTCAGAACTCTCATTGTATATAAGAACTTATATTCTCATCTTGAGACTTAATTTCTTAAGTAGTGAGTTTTATATTCTTTTCAATTGAATTACTCAGTTCAGAAGTAACTTATTAGCTTTTGCATATATATGACTGATCTCTTTCAATCTTGATTCTGTGTCTGTGACTGCTGTGTCTGCAACTATTATATCTACAACTGTTGTTTCTACTGTATCTGCAACTGCTGTGTCTGCAACTGCTGTTTTCTTTCTCATCTTTTTCAAAGTATTCTTCAGAATGCGCGGATGCAATTCATATAATAGATATAATAATGAATACTTGAAGACTGTATACTGTTGAATCTGTGTGACTAATAGTATCTGTCTGAGATATTCATCTTATAGTCTTGTAGACTTACTCACTAGATATTTCATTAGTATGTTACTCAAGATTTCATTTAAGTGTTTTATCTTCTCATTTATCTGTGAGTGATATAGTGTTGTTCTACAATGTCTTATCTATAGCTAGCTTATAAAATGCCTCATCACTTCTTCTACAAGATTCACATCATTATCAGTTAAAATCTCACACAGCATTTCATAGTTAATATAGATCTTATTATATAGAAACTTTGTCATCATCTTCTTTATCATCTCTGAAACTACTTTTGTGACTGATTAGTCAGTAGTGTAGTTAATAGCAGTGTAGTTAATAGCAGTGATTATTCAATAATTTTTATTTAATATTTACAGTAATATATCTATGAGATTCATCTCTCATTATTTAAACAGTTGTATTGTATATTTTATCTGATATTACACTTTCTTATATTCTAATTCTTTCTTACATTCTTTCATAACCTGATAATTCAGGCACTTGTGAGTGTATATCTGAATGTTCTCAGTCATGCTTGATCAGTACACTCTTAATTCAAGTACACTCATGAGTTCAGAACTTTCTAAGTAACTGAATTTCTTATGCATATGAGTTATCAAGTTATGTTTAAATGAATGTTTCAGATAGAGAGCTTCTATATATTCTAGACCATGATAAAGTATAACATTGTTTTTCAATTTTCTCAGCTTAAAGTTCAGAAGTATCTCTTCTACTACTTTTATAAGATACTTGTTATCTGATATCTTACTATTCTTCAAGTGAGAGATTATTGTATTCACTTATTCTGATTTCTTGTATTCTCTCAGTGTATTTAACATGAACTTCTCTTATATCTGATTCACAGAATTCTTATTCATGAAATCAGGTCTGTGATTAATTGTATCAGATATTACAGTATCTGATCTCTTTCAGTATTTAATATAAAGATTGTATACTTAGAACTCTGAGATTTAATATACTAAACATTTGAAAAGTTTTATTATTAATTGTAGATAGATAAGACTTTCATGATTCATAATCACTGTTATTATATACTCATTATTAATATATCTATTTCATAGTATCAGTGTGTGCTTAATGACTAGCAATTTCTTTTCATACACTGAGTAATTGAGCTCAGTATCTAATAGTTTCCTACTATGATACATCACTGAGTGCAGCTTACTGTTCTTACTCATCTGCAGAAGAGTGTCTCTGATAGCTCATTTAAATGTGTCTATCTTAATGTAGAAAGGTTTATTATGATCTGATTGAATAAGCACTGAGAATATTATTATATGTTCTCTCAGTGTGAGAAAGACTAGACTGGCCGCTGAGACCATGAATTTCACGTTTGGTCCCATTTGGTCTGGTCCCATACATTTCTTGGCGTGAATCCCGCTGGGACTGGCTATCAAAAAAAACATGTAAAGTGACTATATATCAGATTTTAAAATGGAACCATGACTTGAAAAAAATGAGAAAGTGGTCCCATTTGGTCCCATTTAGTCCCATTCTTGGCATAAAGTTACTATTTTTAGACATTTTAAGGTTTTTTTTAGACTATTTTTAATTTTTTAAAAAGTAACGCTTTTTGGTAACACTCAAATGAGATTTAAAGTCATTTAAAGCAATAAAAATAATTTAAATTGAGAAGTGGAAATCATGGTCTCATTTGGAAAATGTGACAAGAGTAGACAGTAAGTCCCACTGGGACAGTATGGAACTACTATTTAATGTTAAAACCGTGTAATGGGATCAGTCGAATTGGTAATGAGACTATCAAAAAATCTGGTCCTGGTCCCAGACACGGTCACACGGTCAGTCTAAGAAAGACCTCTTCACACATGATATTTCAGATAATTGAATGACACTTCTTCTTCTACAGATTGATATCTATTTCTCTTAAGAGATCTGAGAGTGATACAGCTATTTATGTGAAATTCTTGATAAATCTACAGTAATATGAGATCAATTCAAGAAACTGTTATATATAATGTATGTTTCTCAGTCATAGTTAATTTGCTATGGTATTCAATTTCTTTAAGATGAGATGTATACAGTCATTACTTACTATATATTCTATGAACTTCAACTCTTCTATTTCAAACACATACTTTGTTAATTTGATATAGAGCTTATACTCTGTCAGAGTTATAAGCACTTTATTAAGATGCTTCAGATATTCATTATATAAGTTTGAGAAGACTAGAATATTATTCAGATATACAAGATATGAGGTTTCATTCTGTTTATAAAGAATTGTATTCATCATTATTTAAAAGATAATAGATGTATTTATCAGACTGAATGATATTATCAGAAATTTAAACTTCTCTCATTATATATTAAACATGGTTTACAGTACTGACAGTTTATCTACACAGATCTATTAATATTCTGAGAGAAGATTACTCTTTAATAGATATTAAGTGTTTTCAACTGTATTCAACTGTTGTTGAATCTGTGATAATAAGTATTTGTTTTTAATTATAAGCTTATTAAGTATTTGATAATTAATATATATTCACTACTTCTTATCTGTCTTTTTCATGAATAGAACTGGGAAGTCTCACACACTTGATGAGAGTTATATAAAATCATGTTCTAGAAGGTCTGTGATCTGATACTTCTATTCTTCAAGATATATTTGTAACAGGGAATACACATTCTGATTGACTGATTTTATATTCTCTGTGTCAATCTCATGTACAAATCCTTGTTTTAGTGACAATTTCAGTGAAAGATCTGTTCAGAAGATCTTTTCATACTTCTTCAGAAGTTTCTTCATACACTTATTCTTCTGTATATTCTTTATCTTGATTTTCTCTGCTTCTGAGTTCTGTATGATATACAGAATGCTTTCAGATGAGATCTTGTGAATCATTCTCTTTACTTATTAGTGTATAAGCAGATTTAATTCTTCTATATCAGAGACATGAAATGTTCTTCTTATATCAGTTAATAGAATTGTATGAATTATTTTCTTTCTATCAGATAATCACATATGACATGTATATTATTGAATCTGTAAATTAAATCTTTGAAACTAATTAAGTCTGAGAATAAGATCATATTTCATGTTCTGCAGCTCTTATACTCAAATATAGTAAGATTATTCTCTGAAGTGCAAGAAAACTCTTACTCTTGCAGATAATACTAAATATCAGTTATCAGACAATCTTATATATTGAAGAATCTTCACTCAGCAGACCTCTTTTAGTCTTTGAATTATATAATTGTTAATATATTATATAGAAGCTTCTGTGTCTGTTAACACTTTTATAGTTATCTCTTAATTCTTATTCAAGTGCTCTCTATACATTAACATTTCAGATCTTAAGACATTAAGATGAGTATTCACTTCTTCATTCTCACTCACACTTCATTCAGAAGTCTGCTTTCTCTTGATATTTACAGAATTCGGAGAGTCATCTAATATAAGCATCTCTTTCACTTTGAAGACTTTTTATAGAATATTAGTAAGTGTCTCTGAACTCACTGATTCTGCTAGTTTTTTAACTCTCTTACTTCTCTTAACTGTGTATACTGTGTACAATTCTTTACATCATGATTTTAGTATTTACAATTGAAGTAAGCTTAATGCTTATAATATCAAGATTTTCACTCAGAGAATTTCTTTTTCAGAGAATTCAGTGCTTTAGTAATAATATTCAAATCTAGATTCATTACATTAAGATGTGTGACTTGTGTCATAGAAGTCTGATTACTTATTCTATGCTGAGATATACTCAATTACAGTATTTTCTATTATAATTAACTTACTTATTCTTATATAATGAGAATATTATATACTTCTTTCACTGTATCTGATTATGAGATTAAGCATTTTTATTCCACTCTTAACTCAGATATAAGATCATGAATGAAGATCTGTAAATAAAAAGATGTTAAAAGCTCTTCATTCAATATGAGATAGTGTAAGCTGAAGTGTATAAAGTATGATATAAGATGACTCACTTATCTACACTCAGTGAAGTGTTTATAATACTTATCTTATATATTCACTTTCTTAAAGTTATACAAGATTTATTTGAAATACTCATTTCACATTCATAAGAATGAATATCACTCTAAGTCTGTAAGATTCATCTTTTTAGACTGGCTGCTGAGATCATGAATTTCACGTTTGATTTCATTTGATCTGATCTCATACATTTCTTAGCGTGAATCTCACTGAGACTAATCATTAAAAAAACATGCAAAGTGACTATATATCAGATCTCAAAATGAAATCATGACTTAGAAAAAATAAGAAAGTAATCTCATTTGATTTCATTTAGTCTCATTCTTGGCATAAAGTTACTATTTTTAGACATTTTAAGGTTTTTTAGACTATTTTTAATTTTTTAAAAAGTAGCGCTTTTTGATAACACTTAAATGAGATTTAAAGTCATTTAAAGCAATAAAAATAATTTAAATTGAGAAGTGAAAATCATGATCTCATTTGGAAAATGTGATAAGAGTAGACAGTAAGTCTCACTGAAACAGTATGAGACTACTATCTAATGTTAAAACAGTGTAATGGAATCAGTTGAATTGATAATGAGATCATCAAATATTCTGATTCTGGTTTCAGACACAGTCACACGGTCAGTCTACATCTTTTCACTGCTTATTTATAATGACTTCACTTTTCTATGTAGAAATACAGCAGATCTTAAAACTTATTAAAATTCTGTTAACTATCTATCTGTAAGTTCATATTCAATCTGATAATATAATCATATCTGACTTAGTCAGCTGATTGCAGCATTATTTTTTCAGTTGCTATTAAAGTTTAATAGCTTCAGCAGATCACTCAGCTTAATATATCTTATATTCAGATTCTCATTCTGTATAACAGTCTCAGATAATATGTATACTTCTGAAGAGATTATGAATAATCATGATAAGATCTTCATATTCAGTGCAGTTATCTGACTGTGTAAATATTCAATTTTCTGCTGCAGATCTATGACCTGATCTTCTCTATTCTTATTAATGATAATAATTGTATTAATGAAGCTCTTCATAGTGAATGCTTGATTCACAGTGAATATCAGTTATTACTTAACTTTCATCTCAGCCTGTCACTAATACAAGACCTCAATCTCATTTAGAATTCTTATATGTGTATGAAGTTTCACATTCAGTTTAGTGATCTCAGCTGCATTTCTTACTGCTTTAAGTGAACTCTCTGAGAGATTCTGCATATCTTTCAGTTCAGATAGCAGAGAGAAATGTTATTCATATTAACTAGAGAAGATGTTTATTTCAGTGATTTCTCATTGATTGTATAATATCTATTGTTATATTATTATATGATTTCTGATTTTCATTTTCTGTTATCATTATATGACTTCAGTGATAGTTATCTCTCTTTTATTCTTCTAAGCAGAGAGCAGTCTTCTTTGAATCTGGTTCACTGCTCTTATTCTGTTTCTCACATCTTATTTATTCACATATGTGGCATTCATCTGAGTGTGAAGCTTTTCTTTAATAAGCAGAGTAGTATTAATTAGATACTCTTTCACTCACTGCTTCTTTATACACTATCTTTTAAAATGTTTTAGAATTATATTAATATAATAACTACAAATCACTTTATAGATGAAATTATCATGCTCTGAAGAAGTCTGCACTTCTCACTAGTAGTTAGACATGCTATCTGATATGATTCAAAGGTTGCTTGAGTCAGTGTACAATTACAGGCGTACGCCGGCTTCTTATATACATTATACTAAATTAATTAGTGGCCGCTATGGCCTCTTTATATTCATAAGCATGTTCAGAAGCGGCCGTGTTATTATCCGGCGGTCATACGTTCTCCCGAACCACAGTAAGTATTTCTTATAGAAAAATAGCTTGATTCTGTAGAAGATACTCAAGAATGTTCTTTACTGAGACTGATTTATTTATGAATTCAGAGAGTTTCTCTGTCACAGATATAGAGAATGATATCTTATAAGTAATTGATAAGTTCTCTGAGACTTCTTTTATCAAGATTATTTATAATTCAGATAACTGCTTCTGAGTGTCTACAGTAGAGTTTACAGAGATTGAAGCATGTGAGTTTCTAGTTCTTTTAGTTATAATAAGTGATTGCTGACTGATAAAGCTTAAAATATAAGAATAAGTACTAACAGATAATTATTCAGATATTTGCAGCTTGACATGATATATACTGTTAACTACTAGAAGTATTTATAATAGAAAGATAAAATATAGAGATTTAATATATTGTAGCATTCAAGCTGAGTTGTGAATAGTAGTCACAAACTTCAGTCTATATAGTTGTGTGTAGTCAAGAGCTGCTAACTCTATTAATTACATGAGAGATAGAAATAGAGGTAAAGAATCCGTAAGAAGCAGAATTTCTTTTAAAATCCTCTTCTCTCTAATCAATATAACTTTGAAAAAGCTAATTGAAAAGCAGTTGAAGAAACTATAAAACAGCTGAAATCTGAAAAGTAGAGTGAGCTCTATTGAAATCTGAAAAGTAGAGTGAGCTCTATTGAAATCAGAGTCAAGATATCTCAAATGAAATGCTTAAGAGTAGAGTAAAGCTGATTACATCTATTCTTCTAACAAGTATTAGAGAAAATATTTCAAACAAAAGTCTTCTAAGTATTTCAAATCTTGATGAAATGAGAATATCACTTCTAAAAGAAAACAATTGGTCCCTGCTAAGAGAGATTGAAAGAATAACTTAATATCTGATAAAGAGTTCAAAGCTATCAGAAATGAATATTTTTCAGGTATTAAAAGAGCTAAAACAGACTGCTGAAATAAATTTCTTGAAGAAGCATAAGAAAAAGAAGTTTTTAAAGTCTTCAACTATACTAAAATAAGAAGTGTAACAAAGCTTTCAATGTTAAAATATAAGTTTCAGAATGAATCATATACAGCAAACTCTTTTAAGAAAAAGTATGAAGCTTTTATAAGAATTCTGTTTCAAAATTCATCATATTTAGAAGAGAAGAATATGTTATTTTATAAATATATTGATAAAAATAACTGAGAATGATCTGAGCTTATATATGATGAACTAGAGTCAGCTATATTCTCAAGTTCAATTAAAACTGCTGTAGAGTCTGATTCAATCAATTACTTAATCATTTAAAACACATATTTCTACTTGAAGAATGAATATTTTGAGCTCTTTTTCAATCTCTTAAAAAATGATTATCATTCTGAATGCTGAAGAGAAGCTACTGAAGTAATTCTTATAAAATCTAATAGAAAAGCTTCAATTTTTAAGTTATATAGAGTAATATCTCTATTAAACTATCTGAGAAAAATTTTAGAAAAGATAATAGCTACTAGATTATCTTTTATAAGCTCTATTAGTGATTCTCTTCTATTTAATAAATAAATGAGAGATAGAAAACAATGTTCTGCAATTAACACTGTTCTTTCAGTTGTTTATAATATTCAATTAGAAAAGTATGAAGACCTGGTCTCAACTGCAGTTTTTATTAATATAAAAGATGCATTTCATTATATTTCAAAGTCAAAAATGATTCAAACTTTGAAGATATTAAAACTATCACTTTCTCTAATAAAACAAGTTAACTGTTTGATATCTAAAAGAATTATATAACTATTCTTTGATGAAATTAAATGAGATAAGACTGAGATAAAAATAGAAGTATTACAAGAATCTTCAATCTTATCTGTTTTATTTACAATATACACTGCATATCTATTCAAGAATGAAGAGATGAAAATGATAAGATTTTCAAGTTATATAGATAATATTAATCTAGTCTACAGTTCAAAAACAATTAAAGAGAATTTAGAAGTGATTGAATAAGCAGCAAAGAAAATCTTTATTAGAGTAGATATTAATCTAATTCAATTTAATATGAATAAAACTGAGTTAATTCACTTTTTTTCCAGATTTAATGAGAAAAAACTAAGTCTAACTCTTTTAAATAAAGAGATTAAACTCAGTTTGAATATCAAATGACTAGAAGTATGATTATGTGATTCGGAAGAACGTACGACTGTCGGATAATAACGCGGCCGCTTCCGAACTTGCTTGTGAGTGTAAAGGGGCCATAGCGGCCACTAATTAATTTAGTGTATAATATTACAATATATAAGAAGCCGGCGTACGCCTGTAATTGTACACTGGCTAAAGCACCTTTGAATCACATCTGATAGCATGCCTAAAAACTGGTGAGAAGCGCAGGCTTCTTCAGAGTGTGATAATTCCATCTACAAAGTGATTCATAGTTATTATGCCAGTGTGGTTCTAGAACATCTCAAAAGATAGTGTATAAAGAGCAGTGAGTGAAAGAGCATTTGATTGATACTGCTTTGCTTGTTGAGAGAAAACTTCACACTCAGGTGAATACTGTGTACACAAATGAATGAGATGTGAGAAAGAGGGATGAGAGCAGTGAACCAGATTCAAAGAAGACTGCTCTCTACTTAAAGAGATAAAAGAGAGAAGATGACTATCACCAGAGTCATACAATGATAACAGAAATCATATAACAATACAGTGATATAATGATAGACATTATATGATCAATGAGAAACCACTGAAATAAATACCTTCTCTAGTCAATATAAACAACAGTCTTCTCTGCTATCTGAACTGAAAGATATACAGAACCTCTCAGAGAGTTTACTCAAAGCAGTAAGAAAAGCAGCTGAAATCACTGAACTGAAATTGAAGCTCTGTATACATATGAGAATTCTAAATGAGATTGAGGTCTTGTGTACACAGTGACAGACTGAGATGAAAGTCAAACAATAATTGACATTTACTGTGAATCATGTATTCACTATGAAGAGCTTCACTGACACAATCATCATCATCAATAAGAATAGAGAAAACCAGATCTTAGACCTGCAGTGAGAGATTGAATGTTTACACAGATAAAATAACTATACTGAATCTGAAGATCTTATCTCAATTATTCATAATCTCTTCAGAAGCATACATATCATCAGAGACTGCTGTACAGAATGAGAATCTGAGTATGAAATATATCAAGCTAAGAGATCTGTCAGAGTTATTAAGCTTTAATAGTGACTGAAAAAATGATGCTGCAATCAGCTGGCTAAGTCAGATATGATTATATTATTGAATTGAATATAAACTCACAGACAGACAATCAACAGAATTTCAACAAGTTTTAAAATCTGCTGTATTTCTACATAGAAAAGTGAAGTTATTATAAATAACTAATAAAAAGATAAATCTCACAGATCTGAAGTAATATTCATTCTTATAAATATGAAATGAGTTTTTCAAATGAATCTTGTATAACTTTGAGAAAGTGAATATATGAGATAAGTATTATAAACACTTCACTAAGTATAGATAAGTAAGTAATCTTATATTATACTTCACACACTTCAGCTTACACTATCTTATATTGAATGAAAAGCTTTTAATATCTTTCTGTTTATAGGTCTTTATTCATGATCTTATATCTGAGTTAAGAGTGAAATGAAAATGCTTAATCTTATAATCAGACACAGTGAAAGAAGTGTACAATATTCTCATTATATGAGAATAAGTGAGTCAATTGTGATAGAAAATACTGTAATTGAGTATATCTCAGCAGAGAATGAGTAATCAGACTTCTATAACACAAGTCACACACTTAGATGTAATAAATCTAGATCTGAATGTTATTACTAAAGTACTGAATTCTCTGAAAAAGAGATTCTCTGAGTGAAAATCTTGATATTATGAGCATTGAGCTTGCTTCAACTGTGAATATCAAAATCATGATATAAAAGATTACACACAGTGTGCACAGTTAAGAAAAGCAAGAGAGTCAAAAAACTAGCAGAATCAGTGAGCTTGAAGACACTTACTGATATTCTATAAAAAGTCTTTAAAGTGAAAGAGATGTCTGTGTTAGAAGACTCTCTGAATTCTGTGAATATTAAGAGAAAGCAGGCGCCTGACTGAGATGTGAGTGAGAATGAAGCAGACACTCATCTCAATGTCTTAAGACCTGAAATGTTAATGTATAAGAGACACTTAGATAAGAATCAAGAGATAGCTGTAAAAGTGTTAACAGATACAGAAGCTTCTACACAATATATTGATAATTATATAATTCAAAGACTGAAAGAGGTCTGCTAAGTGAAGAATTCTTAATGTATAAGATTATCTAATAATCAATATTTAATATTACTTACGAGAGTAAGAGTTCTCTTGTACTTTAAAGAATAATCTTATTATATTTGAGCACAAGAGCTGCAGAACATGAAATACAATCTTATTCTCAGACTTAATTAATTTCAAAGGTTCAATCTGCAGATTCAATGATGTATATGTCATATACAGTTGATTAATAGAAAGAAAACAGTTTATATAATTCTATTAACTGATATAAGAAGAATATTTCACACTTCTGATATAGAAGAATTAAATCTGCTTATATATTAACAAGCAAAGAGAACAATTTACAAGACCTCATTCAAAAGCATTCTGTATATCATACAGGACTCAGAAGCAGAGAAAATTAAGATAAAGAATATATAGAAGAACAAATGTATGAAGAAGCTTCTGAAGAAGTATAAGAAGATCTTCTAAACAGATCTTTCATCAGAATTGCTGCTGAAATAAGAATTCATATATGAGATTGACACAGAGAATGCAAAACCAGTTGATCAGAATGTATATCTTCTGTCACAAACACATCTTGAAGAACAGAAGTGTCAGATCACAGACCTTCTAGAATATAGTCTTATATAACTCTCATCAAGTGTGTGAGACTTTTCAGTCTTATTTATGAAAAAGGCAGATGAGAAGTGATGAATGTGTATCAATTATCAAGCACTTAATAAGCTTATAATCAAGAATGAATATTCATTATCACAGATTCAACAATAGTTGAATATAGTTAAAAATATCTGATATCTATCAAAGATTGATCTTCTCTCAGAATACTGACAGATCTGTGTAAATAAACTGTCAGTCTCATGAACTGTATTTAATATATAATGAGAGAAGTTTGAATTCCTGATAATATCATTCAGTCTGATAAATGTGCTCACTATCTTTCAAATAATAATGAATACAATTCTTCATAAATAGAATGAAATCTCATATCTTATATATCTCAATAACATTCTAGTCTTTTCAAACTCATACAATAAATATCTGAAGTATCTCAATGAAGTGCTTATAACTCTGACAGAGTATAAGCTCTATATCAAATCAATCAAGTGTATGTTTAAAACAGAAGAGTTAAAGTTTATAGAATATATAGTGAGTGATGACTATATATATCTCATTTCAGAGAAATTGAATATCATAGTAAATTGACTGTAGTCAAGAAATATACATTACATATAACAGTTTCTTGAATTGATCTCATATTACTGTAGATTTATCAAGGATTTCACATGAATATCTGTATCACTCTCAGATCTCTTAAGAGAAACAGATATAAATCTGTAAAAGAAGAAGTTTCATTTAATTATCTGAAATACTGTGTACAAAGAGACTTTTCTCACACTGAGAGAATGTATAATAACATTCTCAGTGCTTATTCAATCAGATTATAATAAACCTTTTTATATCAAGACAGACATATCTGAATGAGCTATTGAAGACACTCTTCTACAGATAGATAAGAACAGCAAACTGCACTCAGTGATATATGATGATAAGAAACTATCAGATACTGAGCTCAATTACTCAGTGTATGAAAAGAAATTGCTAGCAATCAAGCATACACTGATGTTATAAGATAGATATATTAACAACAGATATATAATAACAGTGATCACAGATTATGAAAGTCTTATCTATCTATAATTAATAATAAAATCTTTTAAACACTTAGCATGTTGAATCTCAGAGTTCTAAGTATATAATCTTCATATTAAATACTGAAAGAAATCAGACACTGTGATGTCTGATACAATCAGTTGCAGACTTAATTTCATGAGTGAGAGTTCTGTAAATCAGATATAAGAAAAGTTCATATTAAACACACTGAGAGAGTGCAAGAAATCAGAATGAGTGAATATCATGATCTCTTACTTAAAGAATGATAAGATATTGAATGATAAATATCTTATGAGAGTAGTAGAAGAGATGCTTCTGAACTTTAAGCTGAGAAAATTGAAAAATGATGTTATGCTTTACTATGATCTAGAATATGCAGAAGCTCTCTATCTAGAATCTTCATTTAGATGTGACTTGATAACTTACATGTACAAGAAATTCAGTCACTTAGAAAGCTCTGAACTCATGAGCATATTTAAATTAAAAGTATACTGGCCAAGCATGGCTGAGAATATTCAGATATATACTCACAAGTGTCTGAATTATCAGGTTGTAAAAGAATCTAAGAAAGAATTAGAATATGAGAAAGTGTAATATTAGATAAAGTGTATGATATAACTGTTTAAATAATGAGAGATGAATCTCATAGACATATTACTGTGAATGTCAAATGAAAATTAATGAATAATCACTGCTATTGATTACACTACTGACTGATTAGTTATGAAAGCAGTTTCAGAGACAACAGAGAAGATAATAGTGAAGTTTCTACATAATGAGATCTATATTAACTATGAAATGCTATATGAGATTCTAACTGATAATAATATGAATCTCATGAGAGAAGTAGTGAGGCATTTCATAAGCCAGTTATAGATAAGATATTATAGAACAATGTCATATCATCTGTGAATGAATGAGAAGATGAAATGCTTGAATGAAATCTTGAGCAACATGCTGATGAAATATCTAGTGAGCAAGCCTATAAGACTATAGAATGAATATCTCAGACAGGTGCTATTAATCACACAGATTTGACAGTATGCAGTCTTCAAGCATTCATTATTCTATCTGTTGTATGAATTGCATCTGTGCATTCTGGAGAATGCTTTGAAAAAGATGAGAGAGAGAATAGCAGTTGTGAACACAACAGTTGTAAATGCAGCAGAAACAGCAGTTACAGACACAGCAGTAGCAGTTGCAGACACAACAGTCACAGATGCAGAATCAAGATTGAAAGAGATTAGTCATGCATATATAAAAGCTAATAAGTTACTTCTGAATCAAGTAATTCAATCAAAAAGAATATGAGACTCACTAGTTAAGAAATCAAGTCTCAAGATGAGAATGTGAGTTCTTGTATACAATGAAAATTCTGAGAAGTTTTAATCTAGATGATTTGAGTCTTATAAAATACTCAAATCACATTCTCTGAAAACATATGCATTGAAAGAATCAGAGAGACAGATCTTATACAACTTAATCAATGATTTATAACTTATGAAAGTAAAGATATAAGATCTGAGCAGATTATGATTATTCACAGTACTATCATCAGCATTGAAAAAGAAGAGACTTATAATTGAAAAGTCTCATGAAGTAAGAGAAATCATAGATGCTTATAAATCAGATGATCTCACTTATTTTAATCTTTTCATAATTATAAGAAAAGAATGAGAAGTAATGAAGAAATCAGATGAATATTATACTTCAATAAGTGATAAGACTGTAGTCAGTTGTATGATAATACACTGCAGATAGTGAGTGTAATATAATAAAGAGCAGTCTCAAAGCAGCAGACTTGTATATGAGTCAGATCACAGAAGAAAAAGAGATTCAGAGTTGAATTTAACTGTTTATATCAGTTCAATCACAGAGATTATAGAGAATGAACTATCTGAAACATCTATGAATGTGTGAGATCAAGTCATCTCAATCTCTGAGAACACTCAGAGATCAGATGAGGTTAGTTTTAATGAGCTGTTCACTGTAGTGATCTGAGTGAGTGAAGAGAGACAGTATAATATATGAGATAGAATTATAAAAGATGAAAGCTGATGAATCTAGTCACTGAATACTATATTATATAAAGATTGTGTAAGAGTAGTGACTAGCAGATAAAGAAAAAGTGTAAGAAAAGAAAAGAGATAATGAATTAATTATCAACTGTAAGAATCAGCTGTAGAAGATAAATATTATTATATATATCTTATTCATTTTCATACACTACATATTTAATCTATTTTCAACACCATGTCATCTGAAAAACATCAAAAATAAAAGAAATCTCAAAACTCAAGATCTGTAAGAGATTTGAGAGCTGTAAGCTGCTCTTATAATAATATCATACATGTCTCTGATTTCTCTACTGCTCTATGTACAATATTAATGTCATTTATTACAAGATTAACTGAAATATCAATATAGAAATGTATACATATATGCATAGAAAAATTGAAGAAGAGTACAGAACTTACATAATCAGAAGTCAGAACAGAGAGAATGAAGATAGAAGAAACAGAAGAAGAAGAAGACACAGAACTGAATAAATGACAGCAGAAGTCATTCAGAGCTGAATGCTTATAATCTGATATACACATAACCTTTTCTACAGAGAAGAAAGAGAAAGTGACAGAAGAAGCTTAAGAGCAGAAGAGAGTAGTCTTAACAGTGTTATCATCTTTAATTAAAATGATCTCTGACATCAGAGTAACTAAGAACTATTGTTAGTATATGAAACTGTAAAAGCAGAGATAATAATTACTGAATGAATATCTACTGATCTTAGAATTGTATGTGTAATTACAATATGTATAAGACTTCTCAGAAAGAGAGAGAGAGACATAAGAGAATGCAGAAAGCAGAATACAGTATATGAATAGCTTATTCTTATAATAACATCTCAGATAAGACATATAAGTCTCATGCTTACAGGTGTAAAAGAGTACAATATCTGTATTTCTGTTTCTGAAAACACAGATATCTTTTATCTGTATTACAAAGTCAGACAACAGATGTCAGAGAATAGACTGATATAGATCTATTATTCTGAAGAAATTTATTAGAGTAGATATCTCTATAATATTGAACTTTACAGTTATAAAAAGTTTCTTAATATCTGTGAATACTATAACTTTGTATATAATAAAACTCATAATAATTTTCTCTAAGAACAGAAAAATCAGTGTTAGAAAGAAAAGATGAAAAAGAAAAAGATTTATAATCTTAACACTATTAAAAAAGAGAATAATTCTCTGATATAAATAAATAATTGCTTCATTATAAATATTTAAAATAAATATAATAATCAGTGTCTGTGACTGAGCTTCAGGTAGTTGTGTTATATACAGTCTTTATACAATAAATCATTCTAGAGATTGATAAGAAGAACAGGAGTGTATATACTGAGAAACATGATTTATTAAGCCTATACAACATCTTCTTGAAATGAGAAGAGCTGATAATGAAAGCAGAGACAGCAGAACCAGAGAGAGCAGAAATAGCAGAAGTGGGAGAACCAGACACAGGGACAGAGGTAGCAGGAGCGGGAGAACCAGACACAGGGGCAGGTGTAGAAGATTGAGAGGGAGAAGTGACAGAGAAAGAAACAGAGAGAGCAGAGAGAAATGCAGAAGACTCAGTCATACATGATATAAGCAATTTCTTCATTATTACATTCTTCAAGTTCTTAATCAATGATTCAATATTGAGTTTACTATTATTAGTGAATGCAGATCTGTCAACATATGAAGATTCTATATAAATAAAAATAAATATATCAGTATCTGCATTCATGCAAAATCATGCCAGAAAACATGATCAGAAATTCACTGAGAAGAAAAATGATTAAGAGTATATAAGAAGATGAAGAAGATATGTCATTTATAATAGTATATTCTGATGATTGTTAAAAGATAAACAAGTTCTGATCACATTTCACAATATATTATACTTACTGCTAATGAACTGCTCAGTATGAGCACTATAAGAACACTTGTTATGAGAATGAGAGACTATCACCAGAAACACATACAATGTGATAGATGAACAGATGAAAAGAGTTGAACAGAAGAAGAAGTAGAAATCTTGAATGAGATAGTGATGTTCAATGATGATGATAATAAAGAAGATGATTGAAGAATGAGAAAAGTTAGTGAATGAGAGATATAATATAGTGAAAGTTTCTTTGTGAGAATGTACACAGAATGCTAGCTGAATCAGAGATAGATTACAAGATTGTGAATGCTAGTGATGCACTAATCTGCATGAAGCTAGGACAGATATCATGATTATGTGAGCGTGACTGAATCTGATGAGGGAGAATGTAGTTTGAAAGAACATACAACTGTTGAATAATAACACAGCTGCTTCCGAACTTGCTTGTGAGTGTAAAGAGGCCATAGCGGCCACTAATTAATTTAGTGTACAATATTACAATATATAAGAAGCCGGCGTACGCCTGTAATCGTACGCTGGCTAAAGCACCTTTGAATCACAATTAAACTTCAAGTTGAATTTTAAATATTATATTCAATAAAGAACTATTAAGTCAGAGAGACTACTGAATAATGTAATCAGACTATTAAATACAAAGAGAGATCTATTCTTCCAGACTATAAGATAGTTATATATAGTCTGTATCATTTCAGTAGCTGATTATAAAGTTCAAGTTTAATAAAATAATCAGGAAAATTTCACTGAACTCTTTCAAAGTCTGTAAAACAGAGCTTTGAGAAGAATTCTGAGAGTATTTAAATCATCTTCTATTAAAGTAATGAAAATTGACACTTCAATTCCTTCTTCTATTATTCAATTTAAAAAGGCCTGTATAAACTATACTCTGAGAGTTATAAAGATGAGCTTAAATTATATAATCAGAGAAAGAGTCTCTTCTTCATTTTCATCAATCAGCTCAGAAAATGAACTGAATTGAAATAGATTTCTTGATTGAAATAAAAATAATTCTTCAAAGAAAATGCTCTCTTAATTATACAGACTATATTCACTGATTAATAATTAATTTTCTTCATTAAACTTTGAGAAAATTGATTATGAGAAGATATCTCTCTGATGAGAAAAGCTGAAATCTCTTATAAACTTATAAATAAGTGAACTATCTAAAGAGAGAGAATATAAACAGTATTTGAAGAAGATCTCTATAATTAATATAAAAGACTCTATTCTGATTTACTCAGATGACTGAAAAAATAAGCATTTAAATAGATTAGATACAGACATTACTTATACTGAAGATAATATTAATTTCATCTCAGATTTCTGAAATTTAGACTATAAATCTAAAGACTTTGATACTGAACTATTTATAATAGTGAAAGCTTTCAAACTTATTAAGAGAAAATCTTATAGAAGAGAAAATAGTTTGAAAGAGATATAAATATTCTCTGATAGTTAAGCTGCTTTGAAAAGACTTAGAAATAGTGAGATTCATAATGATTAAATGAATCTTGAACTGATTTTAAATTCTGTTATGAAAATTCAAAAGAGAAGACTATTAAAACTGATAATTCATCTACACTAAGTTTCTACTTATATGAATATTCATAATAATGAATTAGCTGATTTAGCAGTAAAAAAGAGTTCAGAACTGAACAGATTTATTTAAAAAACAGTGTTCTGATCTTTTATAAAAAGAAAGATAAAAGAATCTTATTTAAATAAGTGAAATAAAAGCTGATAGAAATAAAAGAAGAGTATACATTATTCAAGTTTTAAAATAAAACTCAAGTGAAAATCTTATTCAATTAAATGTAAAAAGAAAATATTCTCATCTATAATTCAGCTGAAACTAGAATATACTTATTTCAAATCTTATATATAAAGATTTAATAATAGATTTGATTCAACAGAATGCTCATTCTGCAATGTAAATGAAAATTCTGAGTATATTATAATATATTGTGTATTATACAATAGTCTCAGAGCCAGATTGAAAGAGAAGTATAATTTAAATCAATTAAATATAAGATTCTTATTCTCAACTGAGACAGAAATTAAATACTTAATAGACTTTCTATCAGAAACTCAAGCAGTTATAAGAAAATGACTGAATTCAGAAATATCTAAATATGAAGAGATGAAAATTAATCAGATATAGTGTGTTAAAACAGCTATATACTATCTTTTAATAATTTTATTTTATTATAGTCTCTCTTTACTTTACTTTTTCTTTTCTGTTCTTTTCTATCTACTTATTTAATATGTCTATCTTTAAGACTTTGTTCTCTTTTCTTTTGTTATGATAATTTCAAATGATTTCAAAGTATTAGAAGGTGTTAAAATACTGCAATTTATGAAGAGTTTTTATATTCTGAGCTGAAATTTTCTTATTTTATATATCTGAAATTGATAAATGTATAATAGTTGACTTTATAGATATTAAAAAAACTCCGAGAACTGAAAGTTCTCAGATAGATATTATAGTCTCTGACTATATATATCTATAATTGAAGAATAATAATAATAATAATAATAATTATCTATACTATAAGTAGACTGACCGTGTGACCATGTCTGAGACTAGAATCAAACTTTACAGTTATCATATTGCCTAAAAGCATTACTTCTGGTCATGATTTGTGTTCATTACATTGATTTCAAATCATGTTATTTCAAATATTAAAGATTTCAGATTTACTTTTCAAATAAAAATCTAGTCTCAGATAAAGAATATGTTTAAATTCTTAGTCATATTTTCATTCTGATCTCATTATTAAAAATGATATTAAATGAAACTATGAAATCATTTCTCACTTATATAATATCATAACATAGTACTCATTTATTGAAAATTCAACAGAGAGTGTTATCAAATCTTATTACTTCTCTAAACACA